>NC_057795.1:655190052-655490052 GCF_018294505.1 Triticum aestivum | reverse complement strand
CAAAGGCATAGGAATGAGCATATCATGCGAAGTGAACATGGCAATATGGGCATAAAGTGAGAAGTGGTAAATAACCCATAACCAAGTGAGAGCCATGTACAAGAAATGCGCGAAGTCCTTGCGCGAAGAGAGCGGTGGGAAAGACACTCCATGGAATCCCAAGTCATCGTTGCTCTCGAGAGCTTGTTTTGTCAACTCATGGGATTGCGAGGTTGACAAGTATTCATGGGTACCTACATAAAAGAGACACAAACCAAAGAGATTGTGCGCGTGCTAAATGTACACATCATCCATCATGATGTGTATGTGCACATGTGAGTTAGCACAAGATAAGCATAGCTCAAAGAAATTTGATGCATGGTATAAGAACATGTCATCCATCATGAAAGAATAGTTATTGTGTATGAAACGATGAGGATGCAAATTTAGCATAGAAGTATATGGCACATCAATTGCATGTTTATTCATGGGAAGCATATTGTGCACGCAAGTATTGGGATCATGAAATGGATAGGATGAATCAAAATCTCCTAAAATGTATGAGGGAACTATGGGGGTGTCCTCATGAGCATTAATGGAAACATCACATGGACAATATTGACAACATCCAAAACAATGCATATCCGAAGCTAGGTGGTCATGGCATGGCATATGAGATAAATGATGCAAAGGGAGCATATCAATATCATTCCATGAAAAACAAAAGCCAATGACCATGGGCTTGTCATCTATGCCATATGTGCAAATTGGATTAATTGTAATGGCATATGCATAGTCACTCTGATGAGATTGCAAATAAGGCATATGATTGATCTCATGCATAGCATATGACAAGTTAAGCGGATTATCAAACATGATGTGACCAAGATAATTATCACAATAAATCCTATGTAACATGGCATCACAACTACTAGACTCCGCATGGCAATCATCAAACTCATCATAAATGGGTAAATCATCGCATGGGGAAATCATACTAGCATGGAGCATGGTAATCGGTGGGTCAACATCATGCAAGAAATCAATGTCTAGAATGTCCACTACTGGGACAAGAGCATCACCGTCACCTATGTTACCGATGTCATTCCACTTATGTGGTGTAGGTGAGGTGGCAAAGACCAAATGGTGGTCATCATTTTCATCTTGATTGAACCATGTGGGGGTGCATCATATTCCACCATGGCCATCGTCTTGTCCATAGGAAGGACAAAGTCATCCGGGATCGGCGCATCATCATGTATGGGACCTAGCACCAAATGAGAAGACACAATAGAGGTAGAGGTTAAGTTGTCAGAAATCGAAATGGCCTCACGTGCCCTATCAACTTCCTCACTCTCTATATGTGGTGGTGGCTCACTCACTCCCTCAAGGTAGGTGCACGCAATGTCACATATGGTGGAGTCATTCATCTCACTCGAGTGGTGGGGGTTGTGGCTCTCCTCACATGGGAATTTTGGCAACTCATCATATATGAGGCTAGTGGTGTAGTCACTCTCATTCTCCATATGGTGGCAAAAGTCACTCAAGTCATCATACGTTTCCGTGGTCGAACGGAAAATCCCATGCTCAACCATCTCGTCGTCGTCGCCGTGGATGAAGACCGAAGATGGCACATCATCGCTCTCCTCCATGACCGAAGGGAAAATCCCATGCTCGATCATCTCATCAGCATCGCCGTGGAGGAAGACCGATGTAGGCGTACTCGTCGGAGGTAGGCGAAGATGCCATACGTCCAAAGGCGAAGATGCCTTGATGACACTTGGAGAATATGCCGAAGTGGTCGTAGTAGTCGTAGATCTGTCTTGGTGGTGCTTGTCTCGCGGTCTTCTCTTGTGCTCATGATGTCTGGCCGTATCTTGATATAGAGCTTTTTGGGACTTGTAGGTGTACGCATCGCGAGCATCTTCATCTTGATGGTGTTATAGTGCTTGAGCTTGATGACGTTCCGAAGATTGGCCACTTGAGCATCGCCGCCTTGAAGATGATGAAGGGGAAGAAGACTTGTAGTTGGCCACCATGTCTCGTACTTGATCCCTTTGTTCGGCCAACTTGGTGTCGAGGTAGTCCCTTATCCTTGCTTCGTTTTGGCGTATGTCGATGGCGAGTCGCTCAATCCTTGCATTGCTTGTTGTAGTCCGAAGATGGACGTTTTGGTGATGTAGTCGTTCGCGTTGTCGTTGTCGTGGAAGACCGGAGATGAAATGCCTTGCCTATATCCATCACAAGACTCAAGTAGAGGTGAGTAGGAAATGAGATAAACAATACCAAGTTACCTTTTCCCAAAGTGGAGGATCTATCCCGTTTCACTCAATGTGAGATGAAAGAATAGTGGAATTGGTACCGAACTTGTTCACTCACACCTATCAAGTAAAGCTTATGGTGGAGCTCGGTGAGGATAGTGGCACAAAAATTTGATGCAAAATGTTAGCAAGAGTCAATAATGTTGGAAAAGATTCACAAATTCGCAAGTGAAACAAGTAGACCAATAGCAATATGTGGTACACGGAAACACACACACGGATAGATAAATGGGGTCGTGCAACCAAGGAATGAGCACAAAATGTGCAATCCACGGAAAACGCTCATGTTGCACAACTCAAGAGAGATGCTAGCATGATTGCTCAATAGGCAGATACGACACTTGTGCACAACCTATAAGATGCAAAATGTATGAGCCTTCGATCCCAAGCATGCTATGTGTATGATGTTCCCGATGCTCTTCTCACGATGATCCAAGATGATCGGATATGACAATCTTATGTGCAAAGTGGTATGATGCTATGGCTCTTGCTCACAAGCTTGTTTGCTCTCTTTTTGCTTAAAAGCTTACTCTCTCTTTTTTTGATATGGCCACTTATGCGAAATGCACAAACCAAGATAGCAATTGTGTATATGCGGGAACGATCTTGTGACACAAGGGATGATATGATGATGCCAAGATGACACCAATATGATATGGTATGTATGCAATGGAAGGTACGGATCACTAATGTGCACAAGTAACGTTGCCGGCAATACTCAAATGTCTAGTCTCGATAGGCAAGTGACACAAAATGGGCTAAAGGGTTCACAATGTAATGGCAAGAATGTACAATGAAGGGATACCACGATACCAAGGTGATACGGAGGTTACCGTTCTTGCTTACGGTTAGGTTGTCAAAATGGTGAAGTGGTCGATGTCGATGATGACCTCGTGGCGATGACGAGTGGCGGTGTTCTTGATGTAGATACCAAGATTATGTAGACCCGTCCCTAAGTAGCCGAAACACCTTAGGAAACGGTAAAAACCGCAAACTCAAAATCTCCAAAGGCAAATGTCAAATGGTGGTGGCGGAATGCGTTGGTGGTTCCAGAGTTAGCAATGCGGAAGTGGTGGTGGTGGTTGATGATGAAGCAACTGTACCTAAGTAGCCGAAACACCTTAGGAGACTCAATTCGCCACTCAAGCAACCACAACTGCTATATGGATCAAAAATGGGTTCGGTTGCGGAAAGCTATGGTGGTTTTGCAGATGATATGGTGGATGGCCTATGCAAAGATGCCAAAGTGCCAAATTTTTGATGGAGTCAAATGATGTTGGAACCTATCTAGATGGATGGGGGATGTCAATAGCTACTCAACGAGCTAAAGAATGTCAAAATCGGACTCCGGGAGCGAAAGTTGTGGCTGAAACGGTGAGTGTAAGTGGGCTGATTCGGGGGGGGGGGGGTGCGGGCACCCAGGGTGGTCAGGGGCAAACAGCCCGGGGGTGCAGGTGCCCGGGGCTTGGGGTGCGGGCACCCGGGGGGTCAGCAGGGATGCGCGGGGGGGGGGGGGGGTCCGGGTGCCCGGGGTTTGAGGTCCGGGTGTCCGGGGGTGACGGATTTGGGCGGAAATTCGTGGGAAGATGAAAGAAATTGGTGGATTTTGTGGAGGGAAAGGTGGAGATGAATGGGGGAAGGCTAGATCCACTTAACACTAAGCAAATCCATGGATCAAATCCAACAAAATCTCATCAAACCAACAAATCACAAAAAAAAATTGGGCTATTTTTGGTGGGGAATTTTTGAATTTGGGGAAGAACACACAAAATTAGGCTAGAGAACAAGAAAGGGGGCTCCAATTTCGTGAGAAACCATGGCTCATGATACCAAGATGTTGTAGGATGGAACCCTAAGTGAAGATCTTTCATGAATTGGAGGGGGAATCCCCAAGAACAAGATGAACACAAGAGAGAAAACAAGAGGAACACTCAAGAACAAGTCCAATCACACATCCACTAGACCAACAAACACACAAGATCCACAAGGTACATGAACAATCAAAGGGAAACAAGATACATGATAGAGTTCATCCCAAATCCTAGGAAGGAGATGAGGGCTTGATGATCTAGGTAGATCCTTCCCTCAAGGGGGGCTTGAATCCCTAGGGATCTTCTCCAATGGAGGTCTTGTACTCCAATGGAGTCTTCCATCTCAAGAGGAATCCCACAAGGGGAGGTACATGAGCTAAGCTCTATGGTTTGTGTCTATTCTTAGCTATCCTCTAAATGAGCTAGGTGGGAGGTACTTATAGTCTAGAGACAAAATAGAGGGAGAGGGGGATACAAAGGTCCAAAATGACCCTCAAAATGCACACACACTCGGATGGGTCCGGGCACCCGGGGCAAAGGGGTCCAGGCACCCGGACTGGACAGAGGTGCGCGCCAGGCGGGACCGGGCACCCGGGGCTGCAAGGGCCGGGCACCCAGACTGGGCCGAGGGCCGGATGGAGAGGGGCCGGTCACCTGGGGTGCCAAGCCCGGGCACCCGGGGGGGGAGGAGGCAGCAGCTCCAGCGCAGGGGCCGAGCACCCTGGGCGGCGGCTGCAGCGCCCAGCATCAAGGCCGGGCACCCGGGGCCAACCAGGCTGGGCACCCGGGGCGTCCAGGGAGGGGGCCGGCCGGCTGCTAGGGGACCGGGCACCCGGGGATGTCCACGTCCGGGCACCCGGAGTGTCCAGGGGCCTCCGGTCCTCTCGTTCTTCATGCTTCTCTCCTTTCCTTCTTCTTGTGTGTCCGGGTCTTCGTCCTCGCCTCCACACGGTCATCTCCTCGGCACCTGAGAGTGCAATATATCTCCGTTTGAGGTAGGACCCGGTTCACATGTGAAATCGAATGGAGTTCGAAGAGGAAAGAAGTGACCTCGGTCTCGATGGTGCATGTGCGAGCTCTCGACGTATGTCCTTTCCATGCTTGCGGAGGTGCTGTAACATCCATGGTGATGGTTGAGGGATGCTCCGCATCATCACCCCCCCCCCCTTGGGAGAGATCCTTCCACGGATCGAGATCATCATCACCATGGTAACGAGGTGGCTTCGCCATGTAGAAGTGGACAACCCCCAAGCACTTGTCATGTGGAAGCTCGAAATGGTCACTCTCCAATGTCGCACCTTCTTGTAATTCCTTCACAAGGAGCAAAGATAACAAGCACGTGGAAAAACAAATGTGGTTGGCATTAAAGCAAAACCAAGCATTCAAGAGGTGATTCACCAAACAAGTGTCGTCATCAAGCATAACATATGGTTTGACAAGGGAGTGTGGCATAGCATGTAAGCACATAAATTTATCATATGGAGAAGCATCATGGAGACGATCATGCAAGGGTGAGGTAAAGGTGCTAATATGTGGGACAAGTGAACAAGCATCTACCTCAATGTCATGGCAAGCGTGCATTAGGGGCTCAACAAACGGTCGATGATATGTATAAGAAGCATTCACAACACCAAATAAGAGAAGATGTCTAAACACATGGGGTAAGTGCAAGACAATCTGATCATAATGTGCACATGGTGTAGTGAAAATCGAGTGGCACTCAACATGATAGCAAGAGCAATTGTTCATCATGTGTGAGGCAATCAAATCAATCATGTGATAAGCAATGGGACATGGCATAAGTGAAGTAACGACATTGTTGCAACCAAGCATGTTATAGGACCAAGTAATCCAAGAATTGGATGCAACATGAGAAAGCATAGGAATCAAGTCGTGTGAACTAGTGGAGCGAAGATGCAACACACTAGATGTAATCATGGCAATCATGTCATGTGTGCAAGTAGTAGGCATAGGCAATGCACATGACATATCGCAAGCACGAACACAAAGCAAGATCATAGTATCATCGTAGGAATGTGACATAAATCGAACATGGCAATAACAAGTAATATCTCCACCAAGCTTGCAAATACACATACAAGTAGTATAATCAATCATCACGTGTAATGCAGAGCATGGGTCACAAATGCATGGCAAAGGCATAGGAATGAGCATATCATGCGAAGTGAACATGGCAATATGGGCATAAAGTGAGAAGTGGTAAATAACCCATAACCAAGTGAGAGCCATGTACAAGAAATGCGCGAAGTCCTTGCGCGAAGAGAGCGGTGGGAAAGACACTCCATGGAATCCCAAGTCATCGTTGCTCTCGAGAGCTTGTTTTGTCAACTCATGGGATTGCGAGGTTGACAAGTATTCATGGGTACCTACATAAAAGAGACACAAACCAAAGAGATTGTGCGCGTGCTAAATGTACACATCATCCATCATGATGTGTATGTGCACATGTGAGTTAGCACAAGATAAGCATAGCTCAAAGAAATTTGATGCATGGTATAAGAACATGTCATCCATCATGAAAGAATAGTTATTGTGTATGACACGATGGGGATGCAAATTTAGCATAGAAGTATATGGCACATCAATTGCATGTTTATTCATGGGAAGCATATTGTGCACGCAAGTATTGGGATCATGAAATGGATAGGATGAATCAAAATCTCCTAAAATGTATGAGGAAACTATGGGGGTGTCCTCATGAGCATTAATGGAAACATCACATGGACAATATTGACAACATCCAAAACAATGCATATCTGAAGCTAGGTGGTCATGGCATGGCATATGAGATAAATGATGCAAAAGGAGCATATCAATATCATTGCATGAAAAACAAAAGCCAATGACCATGGGCTTGTCATCTATGCCATATGTGCAAATTGGATTAATTGTAATGGCATGTGCATAGTCACTCTGATGAGATTGCAAATAAGGCATATGATTGATCTCATGCATAGCATATGACAAGTTAAGCGGATTATCAAACATGATGTGACCAAGAGAATTATCACAATAAATCCTATGTAACATGGCATCACAACTACTAGACTCCGCATGGCAATCATCAAACTCATCATAAATGGGTAAATCATCGCATGGGGAAATCATACTAGCATGGAGCATGGTAATAGGTGGGTCAACATCATGCAAGCAATCAATGTCTAGAATGTCCACTAGTGGGACAAGAGCATCACCGTCACCTATGTTACCGATGTCATTCCACTTATGTGGTGTAGGTGAGGTGGCAAAGACCAAATGGTGGTCATCATTTTCATCTTGATTGAACCATGTGGGGGTGCATCATATTCCACCATGGCCATCGTCTTGTCCATAGGAAGGACGAAGTCATCCGGGATCGGCGCATCATCATATATGGGACCTAGCACCAAATGAGAAGACACAATAGAGGTAGAGGTTAAGTTGTCAGAAATCGAAATGGCCTCACGTGCCCTATCAACTTCCTCACTATCTCTATGTGGTGGTGGCTCACTCACTCCCTCAAGGTAGGTGCACGCAATGTCACATATGGTGGAGTCATTCATCTCACTCGAGTGGTGGGGGTTGTGGCTCTCCTCACATGGGAATTGTGGCAACTCATCATATATGGGGCTAGTGGTGTAGTCACTCTCATTCTCCATATGGTGGCAAAGGTCACTCAAGTCATCATACGTTGCCGTGGTCGAAGGGAAAATCCCATGCTCAACCATCTCGTCATCTTCGCCGTGGATGAAGACCGAAGATGGCACATCATCGCTCTCCTCCATGACCGAAGGGAAAATCCCATGCTCGATCATCTCGTCACCGCCGCCGTGGAGGAAGGCCGATGTAGGCGTACTCGTCGGAGGTAGGCGAAGATGCCATGCGTCCAAAGGCGAAGATGCCTTGATGACACTTGGAGAATATGCCGAAGTGGTCGTAGTAGTCGTAGATCTGTCTTGGTGGTGCTTGTCTCGCGGTCTTCTCTTGTGCTCATGATGTCTGGCCGTATCTTGATACAGAGCTTTTTGGGACTCGTAGGTGTACGCATCGCGAGCATCTTCATCTTGATGGTGTTATAGTGCTTGAGCTTGATGACGTTCCGAAGATTGGCCACTTGAGCGTCGCCGCCTTGAAGATGATGAAGGGGAAGAAGACTTGTAGTTGGCCACCATGTCTCGTACTTGATCCCTTTGTTCGGCCAACTTGGTGTCGAGGTAGTCCCTTATCCTTGCTTCGTTTTGGCGAATGTCGATGGCGAGTCGCTCAATGCCTTGCATTGCTTGTTGTAGTCCGAAGATGGACGTTTTGGTGATGTAGTCGTTTGCGTTGTTGTTGTCGTGGAAGACCGGAGATGAAATGCCTTGCCTATATCCATCACAAGACTCGAGTAGAGGTGAGTAGGAAATGAGATAAACAATACCAAGTTACCTTTTCCCAAAGTGGAGGATCTATCCCGTTTCACTCAATGTGAGATGAAAGAATAGTGGAATTGGTACCGAACTTGTTCACTCACACCTATCAACTAAGGCTTATGGTGGAGCTCGGTGAGGATAGTGGCACAAAAATTTGATGCAAAATGTTAGCAAGAGTCAATAATGTTGGAAAAGATTCACAAATTCGCAAGTGAAACAAGTAGACCAATAGCAATATGTGGTACACGGAAACACACACACGGATAGATAAATGGGGTCGTCCAACCAAGGAATGAGCACAAAATGTGGAATCCACGGAAAACTCTCATGTTGCACAACTCAAGAGAGATGCTAGCATGATTTCTCAATAGGCGGATACGACACTTGTGCACAACCTATAAGATGCAAAATGTATGAGCCTTCGATCCCAAGCATGCTATGTGTATGATGTTCCCGATGCTCTTCTCACGATGATCCAAGATGATCGGATATGACAATCTTATGTGCAAAGTGGTATGATGCTATGGCTCTTGCTCACAAGCTTGTTTGCTCTCTTTTTGCTTAAAAGCTTATTCTCTTTTTTTTGATATGGCCACTTATGCGAAATGCACAAACCAAGATAGCAATTGTGTATATGCGGGAACGATCTTGTGACACAAGGGATGATATGATGATGCCAAGATGACACCAATATGATATGGTATGTATGCAATGGAAGGTACGGATCACTAATGTGCACAAGTAACGTTGCCGGCAATACTCAAATGTCTAGTCTCGATAGGCAAGTCACGCAAAATGAGCTAAAGGGTTGACAATGTAATGGCAAGAATGTACAATGAAGGGATACCACGATACCAAGGTGATACGGAGGTTACCGTTCTTGCTTACGGTTAGGTTGTCAAAATGGTGAAGTGGTCGATGTCGATGATGACCTCGTGGCGACGACGAGTGGCGGTGTTCTTGATGTAGATACCAAGATTATGTAGACCCGTCCCTAAGTAGCCGAAACACCTTAGGAAACGGTAAAAACCGCAAACTCAAAATCTCTAAAGGCAAATGTCAAATGGTGGTGGCGGAATGCGTTGGTGGTTCCAGAGTTAGCAACACGGAACTGGTGGTGGTGGTTGATGATGAAGCAACCGTACCTAAGTAGCCGAAACACCTTAGGAGACTCAAGTCGCCACTCAAGCAACCACAAATGCTATATGGATCAAAAATGGGTTAGGTTGCGGAAAGCTATGGTGGTTTTGCGGATGATATGGTGGATGGCCTATGCAAAGTTGCCAAAGTGCCAAATTTTTGATGGAGTCAAATGATGTTGGAACCTGTCTAGATGGATGGGGGATGTCAATAGCTACTCAACGAGCTAAAGAACGTCAAAATCGGACTCCAGGAGCGAAAGTTATGGCCGAAACGATGAGTGTAAGTGGGCTGATTCGGGGGGGGGGGTGCGGGCACCCGGGGTTTGGGAGTGCGGGCACCCAGGGTGGTCAGGGGCAAACAGCCCGGGGGTGCGGGTGCCCGGGGCTTGGGGTGCGGGCACCCGGGGGGTCAGCGGGGATGCGCGGGGGGGGGGGGGGGGGTCCGGGTGCCCGGGGTTTGAGGTCCGGGTGCCCGGGGGTGACGGATTTGGGCGGAAATTCGTGGGAAGATGAAAGAAATTGGTGGATTTTGTGGAGGGAAAGGTGGAGATGAATGGGGGAAGGCTAGATCCACTTAAAACTAAGCAAATCCATGGATCAAATCCAACAAAATCTCATCAAACCAACAAATCACAAAAAAAATTGGGGCTATTTTTGGTGGGGAATTTTTGAATTTAGGGAAGAACACACAAAATTAGGCTAGAGAACAAGAAAGGGGGCTCCAATTTCGTGAGAAACCATGGCTCATGATACCAAGATGTTGTAGGATGGAACCCTAAGTGAAGATCTTTCACGAATTGGAGGGAGAATCCCCAAGAACAAGATGAACACAACAGAGAAAACAAGAGGAACACTCAAGAACAAGTCCAATCACACATCCACTAGACCAACAAACACACAAGATCCACAAGGTACATGAACAATCAAAGGGAAACAAGATACATGATAGAGTTCATCCCAAATCCTAGGAAGGAGATGAGGGCTTGATGATCTAGGTAGATCCTTCCCTCAAGGGGGGCTTGAATCCCTAGGGATCTTCTCCAATGGAGGTCTTGTACTCCAATGGAGTCTTCCATCTCAAGAGGAATCCCACAAGGGGAGGTACATGAGCTAAGCTCTATGATTTGTGTCTATTCTTAGCTATCCTCTAAATGAGCTAGGTGGGAGGTACTTATAGTCTAGAGACAAAATAGAGGGAGAGGGGGATACAAAGGTCCAAAATGACCCTCAAAACGCACACACAATCGGATGGGTCCGGGCACCCGGGGCAAAGGGGTCCGGGCACCCGGACTGGACAGAGGTGCGCGCCAGGCGGGGCCGGGCACCCGGGCCTGCAAGGGCCGGGCACCCAGACTGGGCCGAGGGCCGGCTGGAGAGGGGTCGGGCACCTGGGGTGCCAAGCCCGGGCACCCGGGGGGGGAGGAGGCAGCCGCTCCAGCGCAGGGGCCGAGCACCCGGGGCCAGCTGGCTGGGCACCCTGGGCGGCGGCTGCAGCGCCCAGCAGCAGGGCGGGCACCCGGGGCGTCCAGGGAGGGGGCCGGCCGGCTGCTAGGGGACCGGGCACCCGGGGATGTCCACGTCTGGGCACCCGGAGTGTCCAGGGGCCTCCGGTCCTCTCGTTCTTCATGCTTCTCTCCTTCTCCTTCTTCTTGTGTGTACGGGTCTTCGTCCTCGCCTCCACACGGTCATCTCCTCAGTACCTGAGAGTGCAATATATCTCCGTTTGAGGTAGGACCCGGTTCACATGTGAAATCGAATGGAGTTCGAAGAGGAAAGAAGTGACCTCGGTTTCGACGGTGCATGTGCGAGCTCTCGATGTATGTCCTTTCCATGCTTGCGGAGTAGGTGTGACATCCATGGTGATGGTTGAGGGATGCTCCGCATCACACAGGGATGGCGGCGACACGGCGGTGATGGGTGAGAAATTGTTGGCCGGAGCAGGCGGGCGCCAGCATGCGCAACGGCGGCGGCATATTGATGAGTGCGCGTATGGGAGCTTACTTTAGTTTTGTATAGGGTTGGTCAATCTTAAAAGAAAACCGTACTAGTACACGTAAACATTAGACTTAGGCAGCGCTTTTATTAGTTAGTACCACAACCACGATACGGAATCCTGTGCAAGCGTGTGAACCGCGGCCGCACGTTCGATCGAACGGTGCGTCACCGTGTCGCGCTTGAAGGACATCCACCAAACCTTTTTCTGTGTGTGAAAACAATTCCCGAATATTACTCAACTTTTTTTTCCTGGAAAAGTTTTTGACGCTACAATATTTCCATATATTTGAATTTAGCTCCAGTTCGTGTTTATTTGGA
The DNA here is from genome assembly GCF_018294505.1 of Triticum aestivum. NCBI lineage: Eukaryota > Viridiplantae > Streptophyta > Magnoliopsida > Poales > Poaceae > Triticum > Triticum aestivum. Next base: position 655,478,074 of record NC_057795.1, on the reverse strand, counting down.
TTTGGACGTTTTAGGTGCGCCCTAGTTTTTTTAATACAGATTTTGTGTGTGTGACTGAGAGAATGTGTGTATGTGTCCATATGTGTGTTGTGGCGGAAGGACAATGTGGAGACGGTGTGCATGTGATATATACAGACATAGAGAGGTGTGAATGTGCAAATGATCATGCATGAGTGAGACATAGACAGATGCCGATACATTGTGTATACATGAGAGAACGGTCTTCTAGTTTACTTGTGTGTGTGTGTGTGTGTGTGTGAGTGAGAGAGAGAGAGAGAGAGGAGCATCTGTAACACAACAACCATCTCTCTCGATTCGTCCGTCCCTCACACGATCGCATGTAACACATGCATCAACGCGCACATTCTGACACCCTCACCCGGCCCCTGCCCACCTCAAGGCCCGCACAATCTCTTCATGAATACCCATTTCTCTCCTTAGGTTTGTTTTCTCTCAATATCTCTCTCTCTCTCTATCACACACACACACACACACACACATACACACACACACAGCACAACACACACACACCCTCCCCCGAGCACACAATTCATCCCCATCCAAGGTTATACGGCGACCACTCTCGCTTGTGCTTGTTTGTACCCCAACATGCACAACACCTCAATCTTCAAAGAGGGCATCGACGAGATCGAAGACGGCGACCACACCGCGCTAGAGAATGCGGGGCCATTTGGAAGCAGGATGATGTGACGACGGCTGACTGACTCCTCCCCCCACCCTCTCTCTCTCTCGCACAAAATTACCAATCCCTCTCTCCCTCGCAAAAAATTATCAATCCCTTGATGTCTACCACACAACATTTTTCTTGTAGACGTTGTTGGGCCTCCACGTGCAGAGGTTTGTAGGACAGTAGCAAATTTCCCTCAAGTGGATGACCTAAGGTTTATCAATCCGTGGGAGGCGTAGGATGAAGATGGTCTCTCTCAAACAACCCTGCAACCAAATAACAAAGATTATCTTGTGTCCCCAACACACCCAATACAATGGCAAATTGTATAGGTGCACTAGTTCGGCGAAGAGATGGTAATACAAGTGCAATATGGATTGTAGATATAGGTTTTTGTAATCTGAAAATATAAAAACAGCAAGGTAACTAATGATAAAAGTGAGCATAAACGGTATTGCAATGCTAGGAAACAAGGCCTAAGGTTCATATTTTCACTAGTGCAAGTTCTCTCAACAATAATAACATACTTGGATCATATAACTATCCCTCGACATGCAACAAAGAGTCACTCCAAAGTCACTAATAGCGGAGAACAAACGAAGAGATTATTGTAGGGTACGAAACCACCTCAAAGTTATCCTTTCTGATCGATCTATTTAAGAGTCCGTGGTAAAATAACATGAAGCTATTCTTTCCGTTCGATCTATCATAGAGTTTGTACTAGAATAACACCTTAAGATACAAATCAACAAAAACCCTAATGTCACCTAGATACTCCAATGTCACCTCAAGTATCCGTGGGTATGATTATACGATATGCATCACACAATCTCAGATTCATCTATTCAACCAACACAAAGTAATTCAAAGAGTGCCCTAAAGTTTCTACTGGAGAGTCAAGACGAAAACGTGTGCCAACGCCTATGCATAAGTTCATTGAACCCGCAAGTTGATCACCAAAAAATACATCAAGTAGATCACATGAATACCCCATTGTCAGCACAGATAAGCACGGCAAGACATACATCAAGTGTTCTCAAATCCTTAAAGACTCAATCCGATAAGATAACTTCAAGAGGAAAACTCAATTCATCACAAGAGAGTAGAGGGGGAGAAACATCATAAGATCCAACTATAATAGCAAAGCTCACGATACATCAAGATTGTATCACCTCAAGAACACGAGAGAGAGAGAGAGAGAGATCAAACACATAGCTACACTACAAACAAAAAAAGACACATCCGTGACACTTTGGGCCGAACGAAAAAATTTATGTCATACTTATGACACTTCTATAACGATAATTGTGACAAAACTCGGTATCATCATAGATGTGGTGGGCTCCTACTTCTATGTCAAAAAATCATGACAAAAAATGGGCTTTTCGTCCTGGGCGGGCCGGAGTCGTAGTTGCATGACATTCTTTGGGCCATCCATGACGGAAAGAACCATGATAGAAGCGAGGGCGAGGAAAATTTTGGCGAGTTCCTGATTACGGTGGGAGGTCAGGGGCCGAGCGATGCGCGTTTCTCTCGTACACGTACACGCGTGTGTGCGAGGCTTTGTCTCTAACTAAACCCGAGCGAGGCGTTGGGCTCTAACTGAACCCGAGCGATTGCACTGCAGGCTATGCGTTACTGAACCCACATATTGTGCTTCGCCTATTTACTTTTCCGTTGCTACTGTTACAACTACTACAAAACTGCTATCATTACTTTTGCCACTGTTACCATTACTATCATACTACTTTGCTACTAAATACTTTGCTGCAGATACTAAGTTATTCAGGTGTGGTTGAATTGACAACTCAACTGCTAATAATTGAGAATATTCTTTGGCTCCCCTTGTGTCGAATCAATAAATTTGGGTTGAATACTCTACCCTCGAAAGCTGTTGCGATCCCCTATACTTGTGGGTCATCAATATTGCAGGTTAGTAATTTCATATTTTGCTCAATATATATCTCACTGAAATAACAAGTTACAGATATGACAAATAGCAGTTTCATATATTTTAATTATTTTGAAATACCCTTTTTCACTCTTTTCTGACAAAATTTCTTTCTTATTACATATTTCATATATCACATAGCCAGAAACAAAGTTCGGTTCTACTATCAATTTCAGAAACAAAAAAAACTTGATTTCACACAATCAAATAACAAACAGTTGGATCCATTTATCACCTTCTCAATGAATTCAATTGATATCACTGGATTCAACAATTCATAAATCATGTCTTGCAAACCTTGTTTCAATGGGTACACACATTTCATATTTCATATATCACATAGCCAGAAACAAAGTTCAGCTCTCTACTATCAATTTCATAAACAAAATAACTTGATTTCACGCAATCAAATAACAAACAGTTGGATTCATTTACCACCTTCTCAATGAATTCATTTTATTTCACTGGATTCCACAATTCATAAATTATGTCTTGCAAACCTTGTGTCAATGGATTTCACACACATTTCATACATCATTCCAAATTCATTTCACCCAAAAAGAGTGAAATTGATTATTTCAAAAGTGACACAAACAAATTGATTTGTATTTTAGCAAATATTTCAATACATATCACACCAAAGTAACAAAGTACACATATAAGAAATATCAGGTTCATACATTTCAAAGAAGTAATTTCATATATTTCAAGCAAAATATTTTCAGAATTTGCAGCAACACATTGAAATATCAGTTTCACTTTCTTTACACACATCAACATCACTTCCGCAAGTATAGATTGACATATTTCACTTCTCATCAAACATCACTTTCTTTCACAAACTATATTTTAGTTTCAGCAGATCGTAGTTTTCATCCATACAAAGACCGGTCTTCATAATGAGCAAACAAAATTTCTAACTTCCAATCATCCTTCCTCGTATCTGTTTCGGGAAAAAGGACATTTGTTTGGGGGGAAAAGCAGGGTAGAGGAGGAGGCTCAACTGCAGATCTTGCCTAGCCCATACACGGACTCTGCCGCCGCACGCACACCACCACCATGCGTGAGGAACGCGAAGCAGAGACTGAAGATGACAACTGTGTAGCTTAATCGGAGGTGCCCCGCGGTACTATCCGCGGGAGTAATTAACCGGGGGCTTTCCGAGGCCCCCGGGAACCAGGAGACCACGATAGCTTGATCATTTGGCCGCGCCAGCAGGCCCCATATTTTATTTTCTTTCTTCTTGTATTTGTGTACTATGTGCACTGGTACGCTCGCAACGTTTTGTTCCCCGGTGCAAGGGAGACGCTTATACGAAATCTCTTTATTTTTTCATGAGTGTGTCTCTACCTTTTCGTGTCAAACATATGGTACACCGGGAGGAGACGCAACAGCCCAAATATATTGCTATGGCTATGTCAAGTTAAATGTTGATGGATCTTTTGATCCTAATTTGGTCCAAGGTGTATGTGGAGCTGTTTTGAGGGACTCTAGTGGTAAATTTCTTGGTGCTGGAAACAGGAAACTTGATTGTTGTGTGGAGATGCGCTAATGTCAAAAGCAACAACATTATGATTCGTTCTTACTTCGGCTATAACGTTGGGTGTAACTTCTCGGAAGTTAACTCTAATAATGTTGAGTGGATTGAGACAATGATTAATGGTGGGCGATCATATAGAGTGACAACTGCAATAATTGATTCTTGTTATCATAGTGCATGTGACTTCCCAAATGTCATTTTTGAGCACACACCTAGAGAAGCAAATCAGATGTCTCATGATTCAGCTACTCTCGCTAGACACAGGTCATGTTGTGCGTGGATGGAAGAACCACCCGATTGTTTTGTTAGCCTACTTGTAAACGATGTTGTGTCGATTATCATGCAATAAAGAGTGTTTTAAACTTCAAAAAGAAAGTTCATAAAGAGCTACCATGTCTTCACTGCAAAATTCGCAGATTCTTGCAAGTCACACAAGTATGTTCTTGCAAGTCGCACATGTATTGTCGGGTTATGTCTTTCAAACGTTTAACTATCATAGTGACAGTGTTGGAAAACGGAGTGTCTCTCTGTTGGCTGGCAGCCCGCCCGCATTCGAGTCTGTGCTCTAGCGCGCAGCGCTCGTGGAGTTTTCTTTTATAAAAAAGCCAACATGGGTTAGCCCTGGTTTGTCTCATTTTTATATACTAAAAGTGTTGCTTGGGAAGAATGTACAATCAGTTGCTTGCATCATGGGTTACCTTCGTCTACCACTTGATCATAGGAATTGCATGATCGACGAAGGATAGCTATGAGAAACTAAAACTGGCATATGCAAGGAAGCGAGAAAGAAACACACATACCAAGTAGTAGATATTGGTACGTAATGTCATCAAAGCTTGATATTCCTAGTTTTTTGTTTGGTGCAATGCACTCCCAGAATTCTTGAGCAAAGGTGCAAGTGTCCAGAAAATGCCAGGGCCTTGATCCGGCATGCATGCAGTGCATGCTGCGCCGCCAACGGGTCGTCACTTAATAGATGGAGTGAAGGGTCAGATAGTGCCACTCCATCTCTGCTTCTCTTCTGCCCCGCCCTCCCCATCTCCACTCCGAGGGTCCGAGCTCCCACGGTCTTCACTTCTCTTCTACCCCGCCCTACCCATCTTCTCTCCCAGCTCCCACGGCCCCACGCATCTTCTCGAGAACTCCCTCACCCCGAGGATGAAAGCCGTTTGGAAAGGAATCGCTATCTTGTTCGGAGTGGCGCTTCTCATCGCCGTCAGCTACGGGCTACGCCGCCTTTGGGTTGCCTGGCGGGCTCGCGTGCGAGCCATGGGCGTCGTCGGCAGGGACCTGGGGCTTGCCTGGCGGGCTCGCGTGCGAGCCATCGGCGTCGTCCCCGGGGATCTGGAGAGTGGAGTCGCCGGCGCGGGAGCGTTCGCCGAAGGAGCGGCGGAGGAGGAGGTCGGCGGCGCGGGAGCCGGAGAGCACGTGCTCGCCGCTGCCGGGGACCGGGGGACGTGGAGGGACTCGGCGGCGCGGGAGCCGGAGAGCACGTGCTCGCCGCTGCCGGGGACGTGGAGGGACTCGCCGGCGATGAAGCGGGAGATGACATCGTCGAGGCAGCCGGGGCGGCGGATCTGGCCGCGGCCGCCGGGGCGGCGGATCCGGTGGACATGGGAGAAGAAGAAGAAGGCGAGGAGGCGTTCCACTTCCACGGCATTTCAGAGTCAGGCACTGATTTTACGGCCTCGCAGCCGGGGAGTGATTCCGCCAGCTCCTCGTCGTCGTCGTCGTCCGACCTCGAGTTGGAGTGAGCATGCATCAACTGCATCCGTGAGGTAAAAGTAGAACCTCTGTGGAATGGATAAACCCCTATGTTTTGGATCAACTGCATAGAGTCATCGGTTAACTGGTTAAGATAAACGATTGCATTCTGAAAATGTGCAACAGCCTTGCTGAGGTTGTCGCCTGACTGTGGAACTGCCCGAGCATGTTGTCTTTAGCTGCCTTATTAATCTCAGCGGCGGTGCTTTTAACTTGTTATAAATAGTCTGCAAAGCCTTTGCTAAGTTCTCTAATCTTCAAACTCTGTTCTTTGATCTCCCTTTCTTTGTCACTTAATAAGCCATTGAGATGTAGTTCTGTTTCCTTTGTATGTTTCAGTTGGTTGTAACCACTGTTTTAAATAGCCCGCTATAGCTCCGCTATAGCACGCTATAGCGTTTACAAAAGGTCTTGCGCTAAGAGACTTTGGTCCAAACAAATGAACAAACATTTTAAATAGCCCGCTATAGCTTCGTTATAGCACGCTATAGCATTTGGAAGAGGTCCGTCATTAAGATGCTTAGCGCGCTATTTAAAACTATGGTTGTAACTATAGTCGTTCAGCACCTTAGCACGCACAGTCTCCATATATCTGATTACGTGATCCGCTCGTCTTCTATGGAATTGTACGAATGGCCAGATAGTGCCATCGCTTCATCATCAGGCCGGCGATGCCGCGTGCTTGGATGGAACTTGGTTGTTACTGCAAACTTGTCTCCAACTTTGCAGCAGAAGAACTTAAACATGACCTCAAGCATGAATGTGTCTGTAATGCCAACCACCTCCATTGAACACCCTGTTCACATATAAAATGCATCAGTGTGACGAGAATGCACCGTCTCATTTTTAGCCGGTGGGGAAGATGGAAGACGCATGCATTTAGATTAGGACCACCGGCTGCATCTATATGTGGGGAGCCCCCGCGTGGAGCTGGCAGACGCAGAACGAGCTGGTTCCGGTTCACGCCGCAACCACTCCAGTTCAAATCGCCGCGGTCACGCGCCCCTGGCTCACCCACCGGCTGCCGGCCACGGCCTCCCACCCTCCCACCCCCGATCCAAGGAGGCTAGCTCTCCCACCAACGGAAGCGATCGCCGCCCAAGCAGGGGCATGAACGCCTGCATGTGGCAGAAAGCGCGCCGGGAGCTCGGTCTTCCAACAGCCTCGCACCGGGAGCGACGAGCGTGCCACCGGCGACGCCATCCCCGGCAGAGAATGGGGCAGTGCCAAGCGCACACGACCCAGGAGAGACGCAGGCCACAGAGCGCCGTCCCAGCCATGGTTAATAATATCGGATCGACGACACGCCTCCCGTGTCATGAGTCACACGTACTGGTGATTCATGTGTCACACGTACGCTGCGATCCAGGTACAGACCCGCAAAATCGGAGCAGAAGCATACGCTCGTGTGGTCTATGTGCAGCTACAAGGGGAAAGTCTTGTATTCACCCGACTGATTTTAGCCTTGCGATCAGCCGCTCGCTCCTCCGTCCGATCTGGGCTCCTGCGTGTCCAGTGATACAGCGGCGGGATGCAACCTTTCTGTCTATGTGCGTGGCCCTACTAGTACTAGTATACGGTCTGTGTGTTTAACTTCAGCACCGTAGTATAGCAAATGAGTCACTTTGCTAGCTAATCAAAAGGAGGATTTATAAGTTCAAAGAAAAAGAGTTCCCTAAAAAAAAGTTCAAAAAAAGAGCCGGATTTACATCGCTACAAGACCGACTACCGTTGTTGTCTGCCGTTGTTTGTATTTATTTATTTTTGACAAAGCCGGGCTGTTGTGTTGCAAAGACGAGCCACGGTGAAAGGTCGGCGATCCAATACTGCAAAGTCGGCAATCACTACAAGGCCAAACAAGGTTGTTGCAAAGCTCAGGCGATGCAAGGTCCGCGGCCGCAAATTTTTATTGATGCAGAAAGGATTAGCATGTCGCAAAGCCTCGCGACGTTGCACGGTTGGCAATCACAATTTCTTAAGTGATGCTAGACAACGATTGTTGCAAAACCGCTTGACACTGCAAGGCCGGTGATCACCACAAGGCCGAACATCATTGTTGCAAAAGCATGTGATGTCAGAACCCCGGATAATCGTTGCTCCAAAAGCACACGACGTTGTGAGATCGGCAGTAGCACTTTGGATTGCTGCAAAATGGGCCATCATGTTGCAAAGCCAGCCAACGTTCCACGGTTGGCAATTGCCATTTTTCAATTTGATGCCAGACAACCATTGTTGCAAAGCCACACGGCGCTGCAAGGTCAGCAATCACCACAAGGCCAATCATCATTGTTGCAAAAGCGCAAGCGCTACATGGTCGGTGATCGCTACAAGGTCGAACATCATTGTTGCAAAAGTGTGTGACACTGCAATCACTACAAGGTCTACGATCACTACAAGATCAAACATTGGTGTTGCAAAGCACGCGACACTGCGAGATCGGCGTCAACATTTTTGTATTGTCGCAAAACGGACCATCGTGCTACGAAGCCAACCGAGGTTGCAAGGTAGGTGACTGCTTCTTTTTTTCATTGATGTGAAGCCGTTGTTGCAAAGCCGTGCGACGCTGCGATTTTCGGGACCACTATTTTTTGTTGTTGCAAAATGGATCACCGTGTTGCAAAGCCACATGGTGCTATGATGTCGGCGACCCAATGCTGCAAGGCCCGTGACTGCTATTTTTAACTACAACCTACTCAGACAGCCATGTTGCGAAGCCATGCGATGCCAATGCTCGTAGTTGTTGCGGCAAAGAATCATTTCTAGAAAAAACATGTACTACCATTGTACTTCTAGGCGAGTGTTCCAAAGTAATTTCATTGTTGTGTATTTTTCTCGTCGATGGTTACACTGCATACGTTACGACCAATTTTTGAACATTTTATTTACAATGAATTTGAATTATTTATAGAAAACGCTTGGCTTCAGCGGACGGATCACACGTGAACAATCCGCCTTGTCGTCAATGCATCACATGTCATGTGCGCCTGAAGTGGCGGTTGCTTGCTTTTCTGCAACATGGTATTTGTTGCAAAAACACTTTAACCAGACATCGTTTGCAAAAAAATACATTACAACAAGACCCTTGTTTCAGAAAAACTGGAACAAAATCTCTGTTGCAAAAAAAAACTATAACAAGATCTTGTTGCAAAAAAAGTGTAAAACTTGGCATGTGTTGCAAAAAAATTCTGCAACATGACCCATGCTGCAGAAATTTCATGATACACAACTTATGTTGCAATGATAATGCTTGTGACGATGTATGCACAGGTAAAATGTAGCAGACGTTCCCTAGTTGACTGATGGCCCTGTAGGCAACACGAGAGAATTAGCACCGAGATTTGCAAGGTACCCGTGAATAGAAAGGGCAAATCATAGTGGGCTCCACCCACGTGATGAAAGGAGCTGCCATTATTTTTAGACGTACGATGCGGCTAATCAATGGCAGTCGAACCGGCTGATCCATGCGGGAAATCAGCCGGCTAACACCTAGCGCAGCCCAGCTACAAGTGCGCGTGGGTTGCAATTTGCAGGGCACGGTCTCTCCTAGGAAAGATTCAAGGCACGGTTGTCTTTGCTTGCCCTTCAACTATTATAGTACTCCCTCCGTAAACTAATATAAGAGTGTTTAGATTATTATTTTAGTGATCTAAATGCTTTTATATTAGTTTACAAAGGGAGTATTAGATAGGTAAACTGCAAACATATTTTGGTTTGTTTGAGTACTCTTGTATAAGAGTTGCAACTAATAACACTTTTGAATGCTTTAGCTTTTCTTTTTCACATCTTCAAATCAGTTGCTTGTGGATTGATGCGTATGGTCTAGCATGTGTATGTATGATGCAGTTCAGCGCACTGTAGAAATTATAACCACTATTAAATGAAGCTACTGCAAATGTAGTTGAAATGATTGTTAAAAGGGACCGAATTTAAAAACATTGCATTGTGGCAAGGCAGAAATGGTAGTTGAATGTGTAGTCATTTGAAAAATTATTTCCTTGCACCTTTTTATTATGATCCTATAGCAAAGCATGTGCACTATGCTATGATAAGTAAATCACGATGATTGCATACAAAATATTAATGCCCCGTTGCAATGCACGGAGAGTTACCTAGTTCTTCCTTCAAGATTCTCTGTGTTAGCGAAAGTGTATTCTCTACATAGCCTAGCGCTAGTCCTTGGCTTATTTTGGCGTGAGTTAGTTAAGGCACGCATGTATATCTTGTAACACTCAGGTCAATCAATACGAGAACAGTGTGTTGTACGAACCCCTCTCTCCCTCCTCTCGCTCGGTCTCTGACATGGTATCAGATATCTGAGATCCTCACCTTCTGATGCCTCTCTTCCTCCTCCTTGCGACCATGAGCGACTCCTTCATCTCCTCCAACGACTCGAGCTCCGACGAAGAGTTCGACCTCCCCGTCGCAACACAAACCCTTCCCACTACTCTCATCCAAGGTCCGCGCACCCAGGATCATGTCCTCGTCACCCTGGATTACGAGAAGGAGAACTACGGGCTATGGCGTCATCAATTCCTCGCCGCTCTCGCCAAGTTCGGCCTCACCAATCACATAGATGGCTCGCAAGTGTATGCCACCTCCGATTGGACCCTCAACGACTTCGCCATCGTCTCCTGGTACAACACATCCGTGACTCCTTCGACCTTGGAGATCGTCGAGGATCGCAAGGACACGTCGTACTCTCTCTAGCACTCTCTCCGCTCTCTCTTCCACAACAACCGCGACGCCCGGATCACCTACCTGCTCGACGAGTTCCACAGCTTCATCCAAGGGGATCTCTCCCTCGTCGACTACACGTATCGGCTCAAGCAGATGGCCGATACTTTCCGGGATTTGGGCCATCGCATCAAGGACCGCGACCTCGTCTACAGTGTGTTGCGCGACCTCAACATCGCCTGCAGCATGCCGCCCCAAACATGACCAGGGGCAGCCGCCCCACCTTCATCAGCGCCTTAGCCACCAGGCGCGTGTCGCCGCACGCACGGGCCTGCTCGCCCAGGCCGACGCCTTCTATGCGGTGCACCCACCGCCGCCGCCGGCCCCAGCCCTGGCCTCCTTCAACCCAGCTCTCCTCGAGGCCAATTCCTCAGGCGCAGTCGGCTCGGCTTCCAACAATCGTGGCAAGAAGAAACACAAACATAATCCGGCGAACGGCGGTAGCTCGTCTTCCGGCGGGGGGCCCTCCAGCGGCCTGCTCTAGGGCCCCTCCGGCAGCCCGCTCCGCCCACCACCGCTGCTGGGACGTTTCAGGGCATACTTGGCGCCCGCCCCCTGGCCCAGCCATGCATCAGGCACTGCAGGCCTCGACCACGCATGCGACTCAATGGGATCAAGCGGCGCTCATTGCCGCTCTCAACCAGATGTCTGTGCACCCGCCATCTGCACCAGGCGGCAAGTGGGTCTTCAACAGCGGCGCCTCCTCCCACATGAGCTCCGGCTCCGGTACACCCTACACCCCTCCCAAGCCCTCTTCTCCTTCTTCTATCTTCGTCGGCAATGGCTCCACACTACCCATTACCGTTGTCGGCTCCAATACCCTTCCCTGCCCCTCCCGCCCTTTCTCTCTTCTTCAAATCCTCATCTCCCCATCTCTCATTAAAAATCTCGTTTTCGTTCGTGCGTTTACTTGTGACAATTCCGTTTGGGTTGAATTTGGCCCCTATGGCTTTTCTATTAAGGACCTCGCTACCAAGACTGTGCTTCTCCGATATAACTCCTCCGGTGATTTATACACCTTCGCGCCGCCACGACACTGCCTCACCATTGCCGTCACTGCCGACCTTTGGCACCAACGCCTCGGCCGCCATCCTCGCCAAGGCTTCTACCTACTTTGATATTAGTTGTAATAAGAGCTGGACGACCCATTGCGCCGCTTGTCGTCTCAAACACACTAGGCTTCCATTTACTTCTTTCTACTTCTTCCACCACTTTTCCCTTTGAACTTTGTCATTGTGATTTATGGACAAGTCGTGTCATGAGTGTATTATATGGAAAATGTTTCGCGTCTACACGCCGGCCGAAGATTCGGCCGGCCGAGCGCGCGTCATAGGATTAGCACTAATCCTACGGTGTGGCTGGCTGCCTGCGGGTCGCGATCTTCTTTCTATTTTGAGAGCACGTGCTGGTGGCGTTGTCCTCCATTCGTTTCTTTCTTCCGCTCCTGTATGCAGCTTCTTTGAAATCGGCGCCCGCGTGATCGTGGTCTCAAACTACACGTGGATCGATGTCCTCCATTCGTTTCTTTCTTCCTCCCTTGGACGCCACCTTTCTTCTTTCCCAACTAGCCATAGCACACACACGCACCATAAACTTGAGTAGCTAGCTGCATGGCGTCCCTAGCTACAAACGGTGTCCGGTGTCCAGGGGGAGCTCCCGCCACGAACGGCGGGCTTGGCGACCGCGGGCGGCAAGAACGGGTTGGCGCTTTACCCGAGGCACCCCACGCCCTGGTTTTTGCTACATGCTACAAACCGCATCGCAAAGTGCTAGTACAACCAACTTCCCACACTGCTACAAACAGCACTCCGTTTTGCTTCATCGCGCAAACGGCATCGTAGTGTATTTCCGATGTCACAGCTTGCTACATCCAGCGTCGTGTTTTGCTACCACCAGCCCCCACACTGCTACAACCGGCGTCACATTTTGCTTCATTGTGCAAAACGGCGTCGCGGATTTTGCTACAATCAGCATCACGTCCTGCTACATTCAGCGTCGTGTTTTGCTACCACCAGCCCCCACACTGCTACAACCGGCGTCACATTTTGCTTCATTGTGCAAAACGGCGTCGCGGATTTTGCTACAATCAGCATCACGTCCTGCTACATCCAATGTCGTGTTTTGCTACAACCGGCACGATGAGCTGCAAGCGGCAGCGCCGCAAGATACTATGGCTCGGCGATGAAACGGTTTTTTTTTGCTGGAACCGGCGAGCTGAGTTGGTGCGACGATGAGCGACGGAAAACGAAGATGACTTTTTTTGCTGCAACTGTTTTTGGCGTTTGCTACGACTGGCGGGCGTTTTTGGTGTAACTAGCAACCAAAGGAGGTACACTGCAAGCTCGTCCATGGAGGCGGGGGGAGGGCCGGGACGAGGGCGGAGCTGTGTCTGGCCGGCGGCAGATCTATGCAATCAGCGGCAAAGCCGCATATGGCGAGCGTGGGGCGTCCGGCGAGAGCCCCAGCTGTCCTTTTTTTCTCCAAGCCTGTGCGGAAAGGGAGGGTCTAGCTTGTGCACTAATCAAGGTTGTTAATACGCGCTCGATCGAACGCTAGCCAGCTAACCGGCCAAAATTTCGGCCGGCGCGCCGGCGCCTAGCAGTGCCCTAGTTTTATTTGGTTATTCTTGATGACTACACACATTATGTATGGACCTTTCTCATTCGGTCAAAGTTCACCACCTAGTTGTTCTATTTTATGCCTTCATGAAAACTCAATTTTCTCGCCTATCCTAGCTTTCAAACTGATAAATGGCCGCGAATTCGACAACCTTGCCAATAGCTCCCTCCTAGCATCCCACGACACACTCCTTCGCCTTACATGCCCCTACACTTGTCAACAAAACGGCAAGGCAGAGCGTATCCTCCGCACCCTCAATGACGGCGTCCGGACTCTTCTTCTTCACGCCTACATGCCTCATCGAGAGTAAAGTCTATTTTAAAACTTGAATTTCTAGAGCTGGTCGAAATCAAGCCGTGAACTCTGAATCCCTGAAGTCGATACCCTGTGCTCAGCGATCCCGGTCAATCTCAACCTCAAACGTGTTCAATGTTGTTTGGCACATCGGGAAAAGACGATCCCGGACGGGATCACCCGCTACAGCCAGTTCCACGACGAGGCCACGATGGAGACGTTCAAAGGCTGCACGCATGCACGTGGAGGGTTGTGCTGCGAGGGGATTTTTTCTGGAATGAAACAAGTACGGGCTATGAAAGATAGATACGACAAGTGGGACCGTATAGTCATTGAGAGTAAAGAGTTATGCTGGTGAGGGTTGGCCTTTTCCCGGTGTAGCATACTGATATGCACCGGTATTAGGGTTGAGTTTGACCAGGAGCAAAGAGGACAGGGTGCCATTTCAGGGATTTAAAGGTGAGGGTTTGATACCGACGAGGCATACGAATTCAAGGTTTATTTTAGACTTCACTCCACCAGGTTTCCGTCACTCTTGCGTGTGTTCGGCTGGCTGCCTTTGTTATCCCAACAAACTAGCCACGATCGGTGGCTTGCGTTTTTTTGGGATGACCCGGCGAATCCTCTTCTCTCGGCACGTTACGTTCGTGGAGAGCGTTTTCCCTTTCAAAACTTTATCCCAATCCTCTCCTGAATCACCGGAATCAGCCGCAGATCCACCTAATCTGCCTCACGTACCTCCTGCATGGCTCGCCACTTGTGCCATGCAGCCCACGCCTCCCAGATCGCCCATGCAAAGCGGGATGCAGCACACCGCGTCCCGCTCGCAACCCACTCCCCCACGTCCCACCCATCCACCACTTCCCTGCCCCGCTCCATCAACTCCCAACCACACGCCCAACTCTCCCGCGCGCGCGCGCCTGCCCCCACGGTCACCTCCCCAGCGCTCGCTCGTCCTCCACATCCGATGATGACGCGTGCGCGGCACGGGATTTTTCAGCCCAACCCACGTTACACCAATCTTCACGCGTCCGTGATCTCTCCCGTTCCTACATCCGTTCGCTCCGCTTTAGGTGACCCAAAACTGGCATGCAGCCATGCAAAGTGAGCACGATGCCCTCATGTCTATCTAACTCCACGTGGACACTCGTGCCTCGTCCGCCCAGTACAAACATCGTCACTGGCAAATGGGTTTTCCAGCACAAAACGAAGGCCGATGGCTCGCTCGAACGCTATAAAGCATGCTGGATGGCCCGTGGCTTCGCTCAACACCCGAGCATTGATTTTGGTGACACCTTTTCTCCGGTGGTCAAGCCGGCGACAATTCGGACAGTGCTTATCTTGGCGTGCTCATGTGGTTGGCCCGTGCACCAACTTGATGTGAAGAACGTCGTCCTTCACGGTGTTCTTGATGAGCAGGTCTACTGCCATCAACCCGCTGGCTTGGTCGACGACACTCACCGCGATCATGTTTGTCGTCTTTCCAAGTCCCCACGGGCTTGGTTCCATCGCTTTGCCGCCTTCATCGCCACGACCGGGTTCACCGCCTCGCGCTCAGACGCCTCGTTGTTCATCCTCCGGTGGGGCGATGATGCCGCCTACCTGCTATTGTACATCAACGACATCGTCCTCGCAGCTTCATCGACGACTCTTCTTCACACTGTCGTCGCTCAGCTACAGCGAGAGTTTGCGATGACGGACATGGGCGCTCTTCACTACTTCCTTATCATCCACGTATAGCGCACCTCGCGTGGGTTCTTCGTCAACCAAGCCCAATACACCGAGGAACTTCTTCAAAGGGTCGGCATGTCACAGTGACGTCCCGTCTCCACTCCGGTCGACACGTCGCCCAAGCTCACCGCCGATGCCGGATCACCTGTCTGTGGTCCCTCTGAATATTACAACCTTGCGGGTGGCCTGCAATACCTCACTATGACTCGCACAGACTTGGTGTACGCCGTGCAGCAAGCGTGCTTGCATATGCATGATCCTGGCGACTATCATCTCTCCATCATCAAACGGATCTTGCGGTATGTTCGTGGCACCTCTACATATGGGCCTCTCCTACGGGCATCACCATCGACTGGCATTGTCGCCTACTCGGATGAGGACTGGGCCGGGTGCCCAGACACCCGACGTTCTACATCGGGGTATTGTGTTTATCTCGACGACACGCTCATCAGCTGGTCCTCTAAGCGGCAAGCTACAGTCTCTCGCTTCAGTGTGGAAGCAGAGTATCGTGATGTCGCCAACGCCGTCGCCGACCGCGTGTGGCTCTGATAACTTCTTGGTGAGCTTGGGTGCCCTCTACCGAAGGCCACCGTTGTGTTCTGTGACAACATATCCGCTGTTTACATGTCCACCAACCCCGTGCATCATCGGAGAGGACAAAACACATCGAGTTGGACATTCATTTTGTCAGGGAGGAGGTGGCCCTCGGCGAGTTTCACATTGTACATGTGCCTACTACACATCAGCTAACCGACATCATGACTAAGGGTTTACCGACATTTGCATTTCAGTCTTTCCGGTCCGGTCTTTGCGTCTTGCAAGGCAGCGATGACTCGACTGCAGTGGGGTGTTAGCGAACGTGTATTCTCTACATAGTCTAGCGCTAGTCCTTGCGATAAATTACAATTGGACATGCAGCCACGCGAGGTTGATAGCACGCCCACCCATTCCCACGCGATTCGTGCAAGTTTTATATAGGGAGCAATGTATATTGATATCTCCGGGCTGTATCAATGCAGTATAGAGTCTGTGTTCCCTCTGAACTCTCAACCACATGCTCCACAAGACAATAGCACACAAGGACACAAGGTGCATTGAATCGCTTGTCAGTCACAACGGCTACCTCTCGGTCTCTTTAAACCAGTCGGTCTTCTTGTTTAGGCAGTTCAGCCATTCTTGGCCGCTCTCCATCTCGCTCTTGTTTAACACCATCGACTTGCCACAGCTGAGAAAGATGTGTTCATCCATGCGTCAGGGCAGTTTTCCACCACCTCCATCACTTTTCCTTTCAAATCAGGTCGCCCCGAGTGCAACGTAGAGTACGTGGTCTGATTCATTTCTGGCACAGTTTTGAATCCAGACGGGGTGGCATTTCTACTAGAGCCATGGTGTAAGTTCATCATCCATCGTTTTTCATCTCTCTCTTACACTCCGCCTGGCTAATCCAATTTCTTTGCAGGCAGGAGGATGCAGATTTGAAGTGGGAGAATATGTACATTCAGTACTTCAGCACGAGATGGGGTCACCTACTATCACCTGCTGGAAGAGGATCAAGGCTGGCTGAAGATCGTCTTCATCATGTGCCTTGCAAATCTAGTGGCCATCATCGTGCTCTTCGTTCGTTCACAACAACTGAAACTCATTCCCTGTACAAGGATCGTCGTCGTTGCCTGCATTCAGCAGTGCACTCAACCAGATCGTCCGCGAACCACTACTTACCTAGTAGTATTTATGTTTTGTCATCATTCCCCCATGTATCTCCTAGTAAGTGTTGCTTCTTCACCTACCACGCAGGCAGCGTGTGTTTATGGGCTGTCCACTAATAATTGAGCTTTGCAACGCTGCACTTAATATCCACTATTAGCACTTGCTTGCCTTGGTCACAAACGGTAATCATTCCTATATACTCTCTTCGTCCCAAAATAAGTGTCTCAAACTTAGTACAAATTTGTATTAAAGTTAGTACAAACTTGAGACACTTATTTTGGGACGGAGGGAGTAGTATATTATAAATCTCCATCTTCCCATATAATCAGAGCATCTCCAACAGCCGCCCAACGGGCGGCGCGCTAAAAATGCGTTTGCAGCGCGTCGATCGCCTGTTTTGGCGCGGTGGGAGCGCTGGCTCCAGCGGTCGCTGTAAACTTTAGCGCGCGCACGTAGCTCCAGCAGGTGCGCTAAAATGCAGCGCGGGCGAGCAGCCAGCGCTTGCCATATGTTGCATTTTGGACACAAAATGAATTTCAAACATCAAAACAAAGACATGGCATAATTTGAATCACACAACAACAAGTTCATGATGACATAAAAAGTTCATGCCCACAACATCATCCAACCAAGTTCAAAATTCGAACCAAGTTCATGACACAAAAGATCACACCAACAAATGGCCCATAAACAATCAAGCCTCGTCCTCGTCTTCATCTTCCTCTTTCTCTTCCTCTTCCTCTTCCTCCGATTCATCATCCGAAGACGATTCTTCCTCCTCCTCTTCATTGTCGCGCACGGTGTTGGCAAGATCTTCAACGGCATCATGCGAAGGTGTTGGCACGCCGGAAGACATTCCGCATATGCCGCCCAGAGGTGCTTCCATGCCTCCCATGAGAGACGCAAAACTCATGCCTCCCATGCCGCCAATGCTGCCCGGAGGTGCTCCGAAGCCATCCATGCCTCCCATGGTCTCTGTGGTAGCTCCAAAGCCACCCATGGTAGCTCTGAAGCCACTGATGCCTCCCATGCCACCAATGCCACCACCACCCATGCCGCCAATGCCACCGCCACCCATGCTGCGAATCATGACTCTTTTTTGGATCAAGACTTCTTCACGGGCAAGATTGACATACTCCTTTTGCGCCTCATTGAGGATAGATGTGTCCAAGAAGAACAAGTACTTCTCCCAATCCAACAACCTAGATCATTCCTCCATGCCCACCTTCCTCTCCTCCAATGCCACCTTCCTCTCCTCGGACGCCACCCTCCTCTCCTCGGCCGCGGCATCTTGGTTCCTTGCCATCTTCCTCACCTTGTTCGCTTCTTTTCTTGCCTTTACAATAGCTTCCATAGCATTTTTGAGCTCATCATCTCCTTTCCTCTTCTTCTTTTCTTTTACGTCTTTCTTGCACCCATCCGGTCGTTTTGGCTTCGAGTATGAAACTGAGTTTGGTGTAGGGCTTCTCTTGCCGTCATCACTTGATGCCTCCTCATCATCATCATCCAACTCAATTGTTTGCTTGAGTTTGTTACTCTCATCAACATCATAGATATAATCACGCTTCTTCCATTTCTCATCATCCTTCAATTCCTCATAGCAATGAGGCAAGGTAAATGGTCTCCTTTATTGATCTTCCCTTTCTTGCTCTTCTTCTCCTCTCCTTTGAACAAGTTTTTTGCAATATTGAACTACAAAAAAACAAAACAAGTTATCACTACAAACACCAAGAACAAGCATGATGAACATGGATGAAATGGCACTTACCCTATCTATACCATTAGTGCCACTTGGGTTCAACTTGTCAACAACCTTTTGTGCGGCCACCCACTTTTGACAATCTCGGTTGATTGTCGACCACCGGGAGCGAAGAGATCGTGTCGAGCGGTCGATTCCACTCTTGTTGTGTAGATCAAAGTGCTCCTTCATCCGGCTCCAATATGCATCTCTACTTTGATCAGCTCCAACGGATGGATCCCTTGACACTTGCAACCAAGTATTGCATAGCAAGACGTCTTCATCATTGGTGTAATTGCCTCCTCTTCCTTTCGGTGCGTCGACAATGCCCTCACCATCCTCGTCCACCTCGAACTCATGGTCATCGAAATGCATGTCATTGGTTTGAGACCAATGAGAATTGTTAGAGCCAACACCCATAGTTGACATATATGCCTCATCGTTGAAACTACAAAGTATATACAATGAAGAAAATAAGCTATCTATATGTATGCATTCAAAAAATAACAACAAAAAGTTGGCAAAATTTTATACCTTTGGGGCATTTCCTCGAACACCTTGTGCGCGTCGGCCGCCGGCTCAACAAGTGAGCTCGCCGGCGCTTCGGTAGCCGCCGTGTCCGCCGCACACCCCGCAAGCTTCTTCCTCAACGGCTTGGAGGAGCCAGAGCCGTCCGCCGCCTTGTTCTTCTTCGCGGATAGCTTGCTCTTCTTCGGCCGCGCCGCATTTGGGAGCTTCGAGATGGGGGCATGTGGCTCGGCGGGCGCCGGCACGACGCCACCCGCCGCCGTGGTCATCCGTGGTGGCATGAAAAGGCCGCGCGCGATACCGGTGCTTGGAGGAGCGCTGGCGGAGGCGAAGCTAAAGCTCCCCGCGCTAGGGTTTGCAGCGGCGGCGGAGGGGTCACGGGTGTAGGAAGGGGTGAGGGGGGTGCTGGCACGGGCGTCCATCGGGTCAATTTGCTGGCGGCGGCGCGGGGCGGGGCGAAGGTGGTGCGGCGAAGAGAGTGCGGCGCGAGCGCTCGAGTGTGCGGCGCGCAGAAGCGGGCGCATCAAATACACAGGCGCGATGGCGATTCGGACCGCGCGTTGTACTCTATATGCCGCGCGTGCGTTTATCACACGTCCACACTGGAGCCCAATTATCGATTGCGCATGTGCTAAAAGGGACAAATTTGCGGCGCGACATTTATTTAATGTGCGGCTGTTGGAGATGCTCTCAGTGTCAAGGACATGCCTTCAAAAAAGTGCATGACATAATTTAACTGTCCCAGCAAAACAGCCATAAAACAGATGTTTAATTCGCGTGCAGTTAGTGTTTAATGCTTGCACGTGTGAGGTCATTGTGCTATTTATCAAGCGCAGCTGCTCAACAGGGTACGCTGCCAGTCCCAGGCGTCCTTAGAATTTAATAAGCTTCCGCTTCTGTCTTCATCTTACCGAGCATCACACATTTAGATAAAAGTACAGTACTGTAGTGGAGATCGTCTGAATTCGAAAATCATATGAAAGCATACCTTGACCTACCCAAGCTTATCATCTAGAGCTACATAACTTTCAGGCATCCTTTGGATCTTTACCCTCGTCAGGATATATATCTTGTAACACTCATGTATATCTTGTAACACTATTTTGGCGCGAGTTAAATAAGGCACTCATGTATATCTTGTAACACTCAGATCAATCAATACGAGAACAGTGTGTTGCATGAACCCCTCTCCCCCTCCTCTCGCTCGGTCTCTGACACCCTGGCCGAATCGAAAATGGCCGGCCTTTGGATGTCAGTGCTTTTTCTTTCTCATTGCGGCCCATCACCTTTTAAAAGGCATGTAATACATGAGCTAAGAATATATTCATTTGCCTAATAATAATAATAATAATCATATATCATTTTGCAACTCCACACTAATATGATTTTCAAATAGCGTTGTTCTATCAGGTCTTTTGTCTGAACTTTCTGAAAAAAATTCCATATAAACCAACAACACAAACAGGTTGAAGTCGGATATATAACAGGGTGAAGGTAACTCATATGTGACCTCACTGGTGTATGGCAAAGCAAGACATCATAACAACGACAAAACAGCATGAATAACTGCATCAGTACACAAATAACCATCCCATAATATAAGAACATTTTTCAAGCTAACATAGCTTGAAAACCTTCTTATATTATGGGACGAAGGGAGTACTTAGGAAACACATATCTCAATGATGGAATGACCTGAATACACCAGGTGAAATAAGAAAGCAGCAAATCTACTACAGGCTGAAGATCAAGCACACAACCATTTTCAAGAAGGCACAGTGATAGGAGAGCAAACCTTATGACCAAATAAAAAGGTTGAACATAGGGAATACACAGGCATAGCATTGCACTGATAATTATTGATAGATTCGCTAGCGCAGCCCAACAAGTACAGAAATATCATCAGGAGAGGCAGGGGAGAGCAGAGAGTTCGAACGGCGATATTTACAATGCTTGAAAGTGGCCTGGTTCAGATCTTAAATAGGGAATATCACCAGAGCTTTGACATGGCTATTTGAGCGCCAAAGACTGGGTTTGCAAACACGCAACAAACGTAGTAGGAGCGTGTCCAGAAGGGTGCAAAGACAGGCACACGAAGACAACTGCAGTGAATTAGTCTTGGCTTGTCCTTGTTGGCATAGGCTTTAGGGGCCTGCGCCAAAGTAGCAACCGTCGATATACAGAACAACCTGATGAAAAAGACAAGGAAATTCATGAGATGAACGCCTCCACATGGCATTCACAAGTATACAAGGGATAAACGGCTAGTACAATGGAACGAATCATATATGTAGTTCATCAGTCATAGGCACAAATTGTGGATCGTTTAGTACAAGGGCAAGTGTCATGGCAGTAGAAGGCACAGCCGAATGGCATTATAGGAGTGATTCACAACACATTCATATGAAAGGCTGAAGGAATGGTGAAATCAGTGGACCTCTAGTATCACACAGCATCAGCAAAGCTTTCCAAAACAATTTGGCCAAGAAGAGCATAAATACAACCTTTTAAAAGAGCTTCCTGGGCCGTGTGCATCTTTTGATGAAAGTGTGAATGGTCCAACTGGCGACATCAGTGAGAAACCAGAGAGTACACCAACTGAGCCTGTACCAGAAGAAGGGCGAGAAGCTGGGGAAGCAGGACCAAATTCTAACGGCCCAAGCTCAGGCTGAAAGGTCTGATCAATCCGATTAACTTGGAAAGATAGCTGGTTGCTTGTAGGCTTGAAAATTTTGTTGGAAATGGCCACCACCAGGCGCTACGTCTTTGTGCCATTCTGGTAACTTCCACTGGGAGGGTTACATCAGCTCCTACTATCTGCGCAAGGTCGCGAACCTCTGAATAGTGAATACCCTGGATACTTTTGCCGCAGCAAGGTTAGAAGTGGTTTGCCTATTGCTGCTCTGCCAGCTCTCTCAAAGAACATTGGATTCAGCCTCAGCTGATCCATCAGTTGCAAATGTGCAGATAGAATATCTGAACAACAAAGCACAAAAGATCTAATCAGTCAGAGCAGAACGCACTGACTTGAAGGACAACTTGGCAAAAGCGCTTACGCCGGCTCTGCCCCAACGGAAGAGCAACCTTGGTCTGAGCAACGGAACCTAGGCCCATTAACCTACGCAGTCTTATGGCAGGCAACGCACGAGAGGAACCACCAACGCTGATCAGAGCCCAGACGCATGATGGTGACCTTACAAATGAAAGGCTTGCCCTGCAGAAATGAAACTGTGTACTGTTTGGTATAAGAGAATATAGACAGGACAGTAAAAAACAAAGTGTTTGAAAGAGGAGAAACATACCAAATTATCTAATGGATCAAGAGCAAGAAGCTGCTTAAAAGTCATTTCAACTGGAGGCTCACAAATGGACGCCCCGACGCCTTGCTCTATCAGTGCATAAACTGCAACAGGAGCAACCTATTTCCCAAGACTAGAGAGTAAACTAATAGAGATTTAGTAAAGGGGTGATCAACAAGGGCAAGCACAGGAAATTTTCAACAAGGAGAAAGACCTAGAATGGAAGGCGTTGATCTCTGGCAGATCCTCGTTAATGTACCAATGGCAGGCGGAGCTACCACTTAGCGATTTAACACCTGGTTTAAAGAAGCAGATACAAAGATAGAATAAGTAGAAGACACAATCAGCAAGTATATACATCAATAGATCGTGTTATGATTGAGAGATATGAATACCTTGAGACATTTTTGGCAGGGTCCCTACAAATATGGCTACGACAGCACTTTCTATACTTGCAGCACGAACATCCTCGGCGGCAAATTCATGAGCACGAGCACCCCAGAGAAGGATTTTGATCTCATTACCCCTGCATTTTTGGTCTGGCATATCAACAAGCAGCATGAAACAATGTAGATCAGCGAATGCAAAGAAGCGGGAAACTCACATCAGATCAGTCAGGATTATAGTCCTAGTGTCAGAAGGCTGTGGCTGGTACATGGACTGCACAGGGATTATGTCTGACAATGCCGTAATCTGGCCAATGACATCTGAAAGCAACAAAAAAAGCAGCAAGTGTAAGCGTGAAAGCGAGCAATGCAAACACAAGCAAGTTGTGCATTTGACACAGGTTAACTAATCTAGAAAGCAAGGTGTGTTGCTAGTTGGCCTTGGGATACCCGGAAAAGGCAAAAGGTTGTACCTGCAGTATGTATATGCATCCTCAAGACCTGGCTGAGGCACAGCGGTGCTGTATCGAGTGAACTGAATCATGTAAGGGCTCTCAACAGCCCTGAAAGATGACTTCGATTGTTGCACATGAACTTCTTCATGAGGGAGACCTTTCCTTCCCCTAGAACATCCTTCAAGCGTTCAGATGCCTCAGGAGGAAGCTGTGGATACATGTGGTGGTTCCCTGTAGTGGAAAAACATATATTAGTAAAACCCAACAGTAGCACAGGAAGCATGACAAGTAAGCTACCGTATAATGATTTAAAACATAGCAGAGTATGAAATGAACCTCTTGATCGATAACCACAAGGTTAGTATGCAGAATTGGGCCGTCATCGCTTGTCCGACGATAATGTCATAGATGAGAGAGGAACACACACACATTCCAGTTGATTTCCTTGTCATGTATCTTTGAAAGCAAGCTAATTGTATTCTTGGCCATCTACAAGCATAACATAAACCAGAGGGGGTGAATGGTAAGGAAAGAGGAAACAAATGAAGAAAAAATGCATATGCACTCACCTTAGAAGAAAGAAAGAAAAGAACAGAGGCTGGAAAGGCGGCAAGGAAGCACCGTAATACAGGCATCAGGAAAGAAGAAACCAAAAGCAACACGCAAATGGAAGCTTGTACGTTTAATAGCAAACAGATTATTCATGAGATGCGGCAGATAAGTAGGAGGCCATAGTACATGCAGCCAAGTAGTATTGAGCACAAACAAAACATAGTGCATTCAGAACAGGCATATGAACATAAATTGAAAAAAAGACTATAATATGAACATAAATTTGTCAAAAGGTAGCAAGGACAAGAGCTTAAGGGACGCAGCGATGACAAAAGATTATGAGATGCAATGCAATATCTAGAGAGGAGGCAATTGTATGTACAAGACAAAAACATTATGGACATGGTATTTAAGAAACCATCTGAAATATCTCAGGGAACACAATGTTCCTTGTCTGAGAACCAGTAGTGTCATCTTCATTTTCAATCAACACATTTAAAGCTACCTTTGAGGTCACACGGGACACGGCGACATATACTTGGCCATGCGCGAAGACAGGCAAATTGAGATACAAACCAACGTTGGCAAGGATCTGCCTGTGGCTTTTACTAATTGTCATAGCATAGCAAACCCTATCAGGAAATTGGTTCCTATGCAATTAAATGGCCATTTAGGTTGCTTGGATGTCAAACATATTCTTGGGATGTAAACGACGTCGCCAACATTAGAGCCAGTGATAACAACCGCTTCAATTACTTTGTCAGCAAGCTTTGTTACTATAAGTCGAGTGCCATCGCACAGGCCCGCTGACTGGTTTAAATTTCTAAGTAGCATAATGGGCACACCTGCTTTAAGGACCAACCTATGCCATGGGAAATTGTTAATCTTAATCTTGTTCAGGCACTCAACATGATAGAAAGCATCTATATTTCGTACGCCATCTGAAGAGTTTCCTACGGAATCAAAGCTTAAGTACTCTCTGTCATCCAAAGGCAGCAATGAAAGAACATGGTCATTTATCTTTTCAGCCATATCATTTGTTGGTGTCAGGATAGCTCTCCCTCGCAAATAAGAAGGATCAGAGTACCTGGACACTAAATTCACATAGACCGCCTGGACAATAGCATCAATCTTATCACCAGTAGTATGCACCAAGAACTCATGAGGAATAGTTACCCATGAAGGGAGCGATTCTCCTTCCGTGCAACAGCAGGGGCTGTCCCATCTCCAATAATAAGAACCCACTGTGCAAAAGCAGCAACCTCACTCTGTAACAGAGGATAATCAGTTTGCATGGTTAGGCGCATGTTGATGTTAAGGTGCAAAATCTCAATAGAGTGCGTAACTGCAGAACCCACAATGTGTGCCCTACTGCCACCCTCAATGACCAGCAAAATCTGCCTTAGGTCACCTCCTACAAAAACAACTTAACCACCGAATGGAACATCGGCCAGTGCAGGATCAATGGCAGACAGAACATCATGGAAAGACCGATCCACTGCTTTGAAGCACCCTCAATGCGCCATTAAAGCTTGTTATGAGCTCGCAACCTATTCAAGAATAACCTGCATCTTTTACGGTTTTGTGCAGTAACATCAGGAGGAAGAAGAGGAAAGAAACCATCCCTTATTGGCAGGCAGAGCAAGGCTAAATTAAGAAGTCAAGGCCCGGCAAGGAGGTCAAGGTACCAAAGAGCAGGAGAGACCATGAAGGTAAAGACAACATACATTTTCTTCTTCGTACGACCAAAGGAGCTGATTTTACTGGCAATACAGGCACAGGAACTGGGCGTTGCACCACTCGACGTGGGGGTCTCACCGGCAAAAGAGGCACAAGAACCTCTGGAGGAATTGGTGTCACTGGCAATACAGGCACAGGAGCTACACATTGAATGGCCCTTCTTGGGGGTCTAACTGCCAAAAGAGGCACAGGAACCCTGAGAGGAGCAGTGCGCCGTGGAGGCAAAACGTCGGCGCTAGACCATACCCCTCAAAAAACCAGAAGAGAACCATAACTGCACTGCAGCAAGGCAGAGCACAAGAACAACAAACTAACAAGTTTAAGTGAAAAAACAGGGGACACAAATTGGGAAAAGTCATAAGCAGATCAAAGGATAGATGGCAATACATCACAGTAACAAAGGCGTAAAACGTGCAAGGGATGTAGCAAGTACAATTTATTTTATTCATGTCACAATTTCCCACACTACACAAGCAGAGAGCAGGCACAACAACATTGCTCTAATACCAATAATGAATGAAGGCCTTGAACAGGAAGCCGCACAATACATGAGAGAAGAACGTAACTATGGAATGCATGGATGCTAGCAGACTCGAGTATAAGAATGAAACGTCAGCTGCCGTATAAAAAAAGTAAGCCGCCCAGCAGAAGGAAGAACAAAACAGCAACACATACGCAACGGCTGGTCAGTACGAAAAGAGCAAGCAATCGACAGTAACAGGACGAGGCAAAACAGAGAGCCCACGGCTGAAAGCAAACCTTGACACGAAGATGGAGAACCGAAGAGCTAGCAACTGGTACTCAGTAAAGCAGTTGAAGATGCTGACAACAGGACCTGCAAAACCAAAGTACAGGTGGAGACAAACTGTAAGAGGTGCATACAAAGAAAGTGGAGAAGAAAATGCAGCAAGATCTTGCAAGCGCACAAACAACTTGCCAGACGGGCCGTCAAAGCCCACTGGGAACCAACCTAATCTGCATTCGACAGCATGGTATGAAAAACTACTTGAAGCCTTGCCTTGTCTTATCTCTTTTCAGAAAAAGAAGTAGACGACAACATTAAAAGGGACTATCCAGCTTGCTTGTTTCTTTAGATGCGCCTACATATGAGATATGGCTTTTACTAGCTGTTACTCGTGCTATTTTTTAAATGAGTACTGTCTTTCGAGATATGTACTTTGTAAAATGATCAAACCATTTTTTGATTTATGCTTATGGAGTGCCGAGTAAACTGCTTGTAAGTAGCAGCTGCACCATTCAGAAGAAGAAACAGAAGACAACACTAATAAGAAGCAAAGAAAAGACTCATCGAGCATTAGACCGAAAGCACCAAAACCAAAGTATCACCATATTTGATGGCTCGACAAGCCGCATGTATGAATGAACAAGTATAGCCATCGTGTATACATGTAAGAAGGTTGTCCTGAAGGACAAACAGCAAAGCAACTGCAAGAGGCAGTGCAGGAAATCATGAAGGTCACAGAAGCATCGATCAAACCTAAACAAAGGCATGCCTCCCAAAGGGCCAACCAAGCGCCCCCATCGACGAGACTGAGAAGACAACCACACAAACAGCAGTACAGGCACAGACAGATAATCACAAGGGCGCGCGTACGTGTTCTTTTCCAACGTAATGGAGAGGACGAATAATCCACAACCACAAGTTGGCAAGATAGATAGGCATAGCCAAACAAGAAAGAAATGCAGGGAAATCACGCCCAACCTGTCTCGCCGACGCGCAGCGAACGAGCAAAGAACCTGGACGCGGAACAAAACAAGAAATAGAGGCATGTCAGCTCACGCGCATTCTGTCGAACAGAAGACGAGCAAGGAAAGGAAAAAACGTACTAACCTCCCCGAGCAGCGAGCTGAAGGACGATCAAGGGCGGGCTTGATCGATGACCCTGTAAGAGGAAGGGAACCGAAGCATGGAACGAGGAGACGCAAGCGGAGGCAGCGATCGAGGGCGGTGAAGAGCGATCAAGTGACGAGCGAGTGGGCGAGGATTGGGAAGAAAAGGAAGCGAGGCAGCACACTGTTTGTGTGTGGGGCCCGACTTATGTGGCCTCGTTTTAATGAAATGGAACTTTTTTGGTGTGAAACTTTAACAAATATTTTGATAGCTCGCAAAATTTCATCACCAGATGACATTCGTATAAAGTATAGCAAAAATAACATTTTGGAGCATCAGATGTCATATGATGATGAAATTTTGTAAGCAATCAAACAAACATTTGTCAAAGTTTCATACAAAAAATCAGAATTTTTTAAAAAATACTGTTCACATGAGCTCGGAATCATAACAGACGCTTCCCACAGTTGAGAATTTTCCACGCGCACGGGAATCCATGGGGAAGAAAACCATGGGTGGGCCGCCCGTGTGGCATCATTTATTTTCTGCTCAAGATAGACACGAGAGAGATAGGGAATTCCTTCCACGCCTCACAAAGCGTTTATTTTCACCCTAGGGATTTTGACGGGGAAGAGGGTGGATTTAGAGCATAATTGGTTTGCTACCAAAAATTGGCATGCCAATATTTGGCACTGTGCCAAATAATGGCGATTACTTGATTGGATACGAATTGTTTTGCCTATCTCACATGAAGTTGCCAATAGTTGGCAAATCTTGGTATTGCCAATATTTGGCAATGCCAACATTTGGCAAGTCAAATATTGGTAGCAAACCAATTATGCTCTTAGCACTCCCACTTCTCAACCAAATGTCGCTGTGGCAAAACCAGGACCCAATTGGCAAAGGGCAGAAATTTCCAGGGTTTTGACTGGGAACCCTGCTGTTTTCCCCTGCTACCAAATGGGCCCTAAATGTGCCCTCTTGCCTCGCTCCTCGGCCGGGCGTGGATATGTCTCGCCTACAACAAGACAAGAGGAAGTCTCCCTGAAGACAAGCTCCATATTGGCTGGCCCATCACGCTGCTGACCACATGTCACATCCCATATTCTCATTTCTTTTATGCTTTTGTTTTTCATTTACTTTATTTATGTTTCCAGACATTCTATATTAGTACAAAAATTATTTACATAAAACATTTCAAAAAATGGTAAATGTGTACTAAAAAATGTTGACCGTGTATTAATAAAATGTTAAACTTGTATGTGAAAACTGCCAAATGTTTATAGAAATTTTTTTGACCATGTATTAAAAATGTCTTATACTTGTTTATGTGAAATGTTAACCAATCATTTTAAAAAATGTTGAATAAGTATATGAAAAATGTTAATCAAGCATTTTTTACAATATTAAATATGGATAAAAATGTTTACCATGTATTAAAAAATGCTAATCTTGTATTTTTTTTAAAAAAAATAAACAAGCATTTGAAATATGTTAATCAAGCATTTGAGAAATGTTGAAAATGTGTATAGAAAAAATGTTGACCATGCATTAAAAAAATGTTAAATATGTATTTCAAAATGTACTTGACGTACATGAAAAATGTAGAATGAAAACTAAAAGAAAGAAAAATAAAAATGCTAATCTTCTAGTTGAAAAATGTGAAACAAGCATTTGAAACATGTTAATCAAGTATTTAAAAAATGTTTAAAATGTGTATAGAAAAAATGTTCGCCACGTATTAAACAAAATGATAAACTCGTATTTAAAAAATGTTAAACATGTCTTTGAAAAATGTTTTTGGCATATTCGAGAAATGTAGAATGAAAACTAAAAGAAAGAAAAGAAAATTAGTGAAAATCAAAAAAGAAACAAAAGAAAAAAAACAAAAAACACAAAGAAAAAAATGTAAAAAGAATGAAAAACAGTAAAAATCGATAAAGAGACAAAGAATAAAAAAGCTTAAAACCAATAGAGAAACAAAAAAAAATGAGTAAAACGCTGATGGCCCTCGGGAGGCAGGTACTCCACCTTCCTCTATAGGAGTAAATATGGACAGAAGGCACATCTATAATTCAATAACCCCACGCCATATCTCGGAGACACATTATGTGGTTTTTTTGTTCCAAACATGGTTTTTTGATATACCCAAATTTTTAGTTGGAGACCGTTTAAAGTTGAACATCCACCTAGAGTAAAGGGTTACACTTCTCCAAAACTAAGCAATGGATTATGTCTTGAATTGTCAATTTGGCATAAAGAAGTTCCACCAATTGCCTTACCTGTATGCAGTGTGGTGTCCGAAAACTTTTCTGTTAGTCAATGTAATTGTATTGGATGAAGTTTACTTTCGCCACAGTTTTCTCCGTGGATGCATGACAGTTTTTTTTTATTAGGTAGATTGGTTACTGATAAAATATCTCACGTCCTCCAATTCCACGATGGTTAAAATCTGAGGAAGGGTGAATTAATGATTTTGCTTATATCTGTAGTTTTTTCTTCCATTGAAGTGATTATTACCCGAGTGGTACTTCTTTCCCGTGTTTCAAATACTCTGATAGGTACTAAGCTAAAATGCGCTTACTTAGCTCCTCTTAGATGGACATCCGTCCAAATTTCAAGGCAAAACTATGCAATGAAAACTCGCAAAGCAATATGAATGTGTGTACTAATTGCAGGAAGGCTTCTTCATGCTCTAATTCTGGATGTTATCTTCTTTGAAGAGTGAAATGCCAGATGTTTGATACTTGTCGTTCTATGGTTGTTTCAGAATTTCAGTGGGATTTGTAGTGGATATAGGGGACCTTTTCATCTAGAAAATTCTTCTCCTTTTTTTTTTGGTTACACCTTCCTCTCTACCACTGGATTAATTTTTCAATAAAGGCTGATTTTATTATCCCAAAATATAGCATCAAGCTGATACAAAAGTATTATGAGTAACATCCAGTCTCTGCATAATTAGGATGCACACGATCAAATCAGAGAGTCTGACAAATTCATGAAATAAAAACCGACAAATCGGCAACAGTAGAGTACTATAGACCGACACTATGTCTATGTCGAAGGAGGTGGTGGATCGATCCGAAGGTTATGCTACCACCCATGTTGGAAAAAAAATTCTTCATACCCACCTGCTCCAATCGCGTACACACCATCTTGAACAACAGTTGGTACTCCGGTCATTGTAGCATAGACCACGTACATAGCGACTTCGTACACTGTAAAATAACCTGCTGAGGAGAAACATTTTTTCATTAAAAAATAAATTATTTCTATATAGTCAAAGCTACCAAATTAAGACATACGCTCCCATCCTTATTAACATTTTGAACCTATTTGAAACATTATCCAACCAATGACCAAAAATATTGGCAACACTTGTGGATGGATACAAATTTGACGTTATTTGGATGACTGACCATGTAGAACATGCAAACTTGCATTCAAAAAAGAGGTGTTCATTGTCTCGTCAAGAGTATAAAAACAACACTTCTTACTCTCTTGTCAGTTGCATCATGTAAGGTTGTCTTTGGTTAACACAACTCCCCTACGAAGGTACCACATGAAGATTTTCAATTTAGTGGAATCTTGAACTCCAATTTTTCTTGTTATTACTCATTGGTACCTCAGAATGTGTGAGCGTGCGGTACATAGATTCTATAGTGAAAGACCCTGATGTAGTAAGGCTCTAGCAAAACACGTCCTGGCCTTGTGTCAGATTAATCGAATCCAGCTGGGATAAACAATTATGCCATGACAAGTCGGGAGCCAATCAAATCCCGCCCGAACAAAATATTCAGCGGGGATGAACTGAGCACATGTGCAATATTATTATTCCTATTGCGAGCAATGTTGTATAGGGCTGGATATTGTTCTCGGTGACTGGCATTGCCTAGCCAGATGTCTTCCAAAAACGAATCTTTGACCCGTCCTTTATCGTGAAAGACCCAAAAAGAAAGAGATGTTTCTTTGCCGCCATTAGGCTAGCCCAAAAGGGTGAGTCATCGGGTTTCCAAAATGCCTAGGACACCGCTTTTTGGCCTAGATACTTGTTGTGTAGCATGGTTTGTGAAACGCCATCCTCAGTAAGAAGTTTGAACAACCATTTATTGAGTAGGGCCTCAACTTTTACCTGCAGGTCATGAATTCCAAGGCCACCTTGGTCTTTCGACCTACAAACAACGTTGGATCAGCTTGTATTTTTTTTCACCGTCTCCTTGCCTAATTTTTTTTGATTTAAAATAGTCCAGTCTTTGTAGGACCCCTTTTGGGAGTTGGAAGAAAGAAGGCATAAAGAACCATATTTGTGAGGACAGAGTTAATCAAAATCAATCGTCCTCCAACTGAGAGTAGTTTGCCTTTTCAACTGCTCAACTGTTTCTCTATACGCTCCTCTACATGCTTCCAATCCGCAATGGTGAGGCGCCGATAATGAATCTCTATTCCCATATATTTAATCAGGAATTGTCCATATGCGCAACCAAATAGGACGGCATAATCGATCGTCGCCTCAGTGACTTCTCCAAAGCAGAACAATCCGTTTTATGGAAGTTTATTTTGAGACCTAACATTTGCTCAAACGCTGGAAGCAAGAGTTTTAGGTTTCGAGCCTTGTTCAGATCATGTTCCATAAAAACAATTATCTCATCAACGTATTGTAAAATTGAAAGGCCATCATCCACCAGGTGCGGAACTACTCCTGCAATCTGGTCGTCCTGCTTGGCACGCTCAATCAGAATAGCCAACTTGTCAACAACAATGTTAAGGCCCAGTTTGGTTCACGGGAAATCAAAACATAGGAACATGAAGAAACTTGGGAATAGGAAAGGAATGTTGTTGTAAAACAAAGGAGATGATGAGCACAGGAAATGGTAGAGGAAACCACGCGAGGAGTGTTCGGATCGATGGGAAAACAAGCATAGGAAAGCATCTTCACATGTACACCTAAAAGAACATGCTGCAGTTTTCTATTTGGCTTACCTTAGTCCCATGGAATATTTTATTAGGGCTCTAATGTCTACTATGCAACCTTCTTTTTGTAGACTCTTGTTGGGCCTCCAACCGCAGAGTTTTGTAGGATAGTAGCAATTTTCTCTCAAGTGGATGACCTAAGGTTTATCAATCCGTGGGAGGCGTAGGATGAAGATGGTCTCTCTTAAATAACCCTGTAACCAAATAACAAAGAGTCTCTTGTGTCTCCGACACACCTAATACAATGGTAAATTGTATAGGTACACTAGTTCGGCGAAGAGATGGTGATACAAGTGTAATATGAATAGTGGATATAGGTTTTTGTAATCTAAAATTATAAAAACAACAAGTTAACTAGTAACAAAAGTGAGCAAAAATGGTATTGCAATGCTTGAAAATAAGGCCTGGGGTTCATACTGTCACTAGTGCAAAGTCTCTCAACAATGATAACGTAATTAAATTATATGGCAACCCTTCAACGTGCAACAAAGAATCACTCCAAAGTTTCTATCAAAGAACGTAGGACGAAAACGTGCATCAACCCCTATGCACAGATTACCCAAATGTCACCTGGTAATCCGCGAGTTGAGTGCCAACACATACATCACGTGAATCAATAGAACATCCCATTTTCACCACCAATATCCCATTGCAAGACATACATCAGTGTTCTCAAATCCAATATTCAATCCAACATAACAAAACCTCAAAGAGCAAGACTCGATTCATCACAAGAAGGTAGAGATGGAAGAACACCATATGTTCCAACTATATTAACAAAGCTCGTGATACATCAAGATCGTGCCAAATCAAAATAAGAGAGAGAGAGAGAGAGAGAGAGAGAGAGAGATCAAACATATAGGTACTAGTACATACCCTCATCCCCGAGGATGAACTACTCCCTCCTCATCATGATGCCCACCGGGATGATGAAGATGGCCTTTGGTGATGATTTCTCCATCCAGCAGGGTGCCGGAACGGGGCCCCGATTGGCTTTTCGTGGCTACAGAAGCTTGCGGTGGTGGAACTTCTGATGCAGGGTTCTTTTTGGGGGTTTTGATAATTATAAGAATTTTTGGTGTCGGTCTCACGTCAAGGGGGTGCCTGAGGGGCCCACAAGCTCAGAGGGCGTGCCCCCAAAGCTTGTGGCTCCCTCCCCCACTTCATGTCCCAGCTCCGATGTTCGGGGGTCTCTTTTGGTCCATAAAAAATCACTGTAAATTTTCAGCCCATTCCGAGAATTTTTATTTCTGCAGAAAAACGACACCACGGTAGTTCTGCTGAAAACAGCGTCAGTACGGGTTAGTTCTAATCAAGTCATACCAAAACCATATAAAATTGTTGTAAATATGGCATGAATACTTCATAAATTATAGATACGTTGGAGATGTATCAAGCTCACACGGCAGCAGCCAGTCTTTGCCTTGGGCATCTGCCAAAACATTGGCTAGGAGTAGATTTTTTCAATCCTCTGGAATCTATGGGAATCTGCAGGTCAAAGGAACTTTTCGTGTAAAACAATGTCCGGTTTTCCCTTGTCCCGAACACTCTGATGAAAAACTTTCCAGAGGAAGGAGTTTCCTGTGAAAATCCTGCATCTTTCCCATGAACCAAATGGGGCCTAAGTAATACTGGGGACATGGAGTCACCCTACTGTTGTCCTTTTTTTTACCTGAAAGTAATGACCTACATCATCATTGACTTTAATAGCCACACTACCTCCAGTTACAGAACTGTGGATCCACTATCGCCGTTTATTGGAGAAACCTTTCATCCTTGGGCCTGTTTGAGGAATGACCACTTGACCTTGTCATAGGCTTTTTCAAAGTCAATTTCGAATACCACTCCGCTCATGCCTTTTCGGGTGCATCTCGTGGAAGGTCTCATGCAGGATTACCACACCATCTAGTATATTCCGTCCTTGCATGAATGTCGTTTGATATGGACGGAAAACATGGTCAGCTATCAAGTTTAACCTGTTCGTAGCCACTTCGGTGAAAATCTTGAAGCTGACATTAAGAAGTCAAATGGGTCTGAACTGTTTAATCCGTTTGGCCTCCTTAATCTTCGGGAACAAAACAATCTCGCCAAAATTTAGCTTGGATAGGTCAAGTCGATTGACATGACAATTGAACAACTCCAAAAGGTCAGCCTTGATGATATCCTAGAAATTCCGATAGAATTCTGCAGGGGAACCATCAGGGCCTGGACCTTTGTTGTGTTCCATTAGAACACAACCGCTCTCACCTCCTAGAAAGTTGTTGTGAGGATACCATTTTCTTCTGCCCTGACTTGTGGAGTATCTTCTGTTCGGGTCTTGTCAAGGGTGAAGTTCCCCTCACCCGATGCTCCGAACAAAGATTTGTAGTATTTGGTGATATACTTTTTGAGCTCCTCCTGACATTCGATCCGCTCCTCATCTTGTTGGAGACTGTAAACACATTTCTTCCTATGTCGCCCATTGGTGATCAATTGGAAGTATCATGTATTACTATCACCCATCAAAATTAAGTCAACTTGGATCTCTGGTAGTATTTGATCTCCTCACCTCGCAAAAGACGGGAAACCTTCTTATTAGGTTGATTTTTCAATTCAATCTCTTGTTGAGATAAGGTGCGCGTCTCTGCGATTTTGTCGAGGTTGTCAATAATGGTAGGGAACCATTGTTTTTATTTATTTTCTATATCCCGATGGTGTGTGACCAATGGCTGGCTTCTCCCAAACATTCTTGATTATGTCTACAAACACATCCGGATGCAGCCATCCAAATTCAAATTTCAAAGCGCGACGGGCTGCTGGGTTCGTAGAGTTAGAGTCCAGAATGATGGGTGCATGATCCAATAATGCCTCGATCCGCTCTAGGGCGCGCACAATTACTGGAGGAAATTTTAGTTCCCATTTGGTGTCCATGAGTACTCTATCGAGCTTCTCATATGTCAGCACAGATCTGTTATTAGCCCAGGTCAACTACCGCCCTGACAAACTGACCTCCTGAAGATCCAAACTGTCTATCACAACATTGAATAGGAAGGGTCAATGAATGTCGCAGCGATCATTATTTTTATTTTGCTGATACCTAAGGATATTAGAGTCCCTCGAATAATCATTAGCTACGGGTTATCCTAAGCCAAGTTTACCAATTCACGAAGGAAAGACGATTTATGCTCATCTTGGGCAGCCCCATAGACTGCGACCAGGCTCCATGTAAGATTATCTACTTTGTTTTGTAAGTGAAATTTGATATGAAATTCAGCAGTCAAAAAGGCCAACAAGTCCATGATCGTGGTCTGCATCCCAAGAAGGATTTCTCCAGACCTTCCACGAGCTAGTAGACTATGCCATCTGTAGTCGAAATCACCTCATAAGTGATCGCGGACATTCGGGTGGAGGTCACATTTACCTTCGTCGAAAATTGCCACAAAGTCCAACCCATGTTCGCGCATACAATCACCGACATGTTTATGTTTAGGCAAGTCTGAGAGACCTCTGCTATTTCAAAACATGCCTCTCATGTGGAAACTCGGGTCGGTATGGAACATTTCACATTCTTGGAGGTTTTTGTTTCTTTTTAGAGGAATATGATTTAAATTTTCATGAAAACGTTGTGAAGTCACAAAATATAGACCTAGGTCTTGCGTCATCCAAACCTACCTCGGTACCCTCACCAACCAAGTGGGAGATAAGCGGACCATCATATTTGACATCCGTTTCATCCTCCTCCCCGGTTTTGGGGTTAGGTGGGGTGCTCTTACGCTTCGGAGAAACCTTTAAACAGTCAATCTTCATATGTTTAAGTGACTCAACCGACAGATTAATTTCATTACTATTTTCCCCATGCATATACCAACATTCTTTAAGCTAGAGGAAATGCGAGTATCCGAAAATGAAAGAAAAGATTGAGCAAGCGAGGTACCTAGCGTGGGTCCAAATTCCTCGAGACCTGTGGACGCATTGCCTTCACTAGTGAATGTTCATCAGTCGGAGAGAAACCATCCGCAGAGACGGCATGACGGTTACTACGCCGAAGGGGCGAAGCCAGCCCTCCAGACAGACATAGTACCCATCTGTGTCTTATGTTGTTTCTCAGGTTGAGATGTTGGTGTTGATTGCTGCGAGCTGGGTGGCGTCCGAACTGTCCCAGAGGTCGATGAAGAGGGACGCGCCGCGAGTCCCACCGATCGACTGCATCGGGTGTCATGGCCGAGGCACTCGGACGATCCGCCGCTGGACCGAGGGGAACCACCATAACCAGAGTAGGAGCTGAAGAAGTCTCGACGGACGGCGTCGTAGAACCTTGCGCACGGACCGAAGCAGCAGCTGTGGGTGCAGCAGCTGTAGCATGCAGTACATCACCTCCCACGGCTGGATGCACACGTGAGGAGCGGCCGGGTGCAGCAGCAGTAGCATGCAGCACACCACCTCCCATGGCTGGGTGCACACGTGAGGCGTGCACATGGCCAACAGGCGCCTCCGCATGAGACTGCGTGGGTGTACATGCAGCCGCAGGCCCGAAGCAGCCCCAAGCATGGCTGGCTGTACGGGCGCCATAGAATAGAAGCCGCTGCATGGCCAAGTGCAGACATAACCTCTGCCCCCTGCATGGGCACGGTGGCAGCCGCTGCATGGCCGTGTGCGGACGTAGCCAAGGCCCTCTGCAAGGACGCGGCTGAGGGCACAATATTTGCACAGGCAACTGACGCCTGCACCTGCAGCAAAGAAGGCCTCTGGTCTGAAGGAGCCACAAATGATGACAACACACGAGCAATATGACTAATGAGTAGTCGCAGGTTGCACTAGAGTTGTAAACGGTGCGTCTCGCCCATCGTTATGCACCAGATCGGCATTGGTTGGAACTGTAGCATAGTCAAAGCCCGCATGAGTAGTTTCATGGGAACATTGAAACGTGTTTGAGCCCCTGACGCCACATATTCACCAACGGATTGAATACTTCTTGTTCTTTTGTTTGCATCCCAATCTGGCATATCTTCATCCAGGTTACACCATGATCATGGTTTTTCCAAACCGGCGGAATGAAGTCAGCGTCAGGGACGAAATCATCCTCCTCCATTAGTAGAAAAAGCCTCATTTGTCACGGTTCATAAGGCCCATTAGTCCCGGTTCCGGAACCGGGACTAAAGGGTCAGTACTAAAGACCCCCCTTCCCCTTTAGTCCCGGTTGTGTTACAAACAGGGACTAAAGGCCCTCCACGTGGTCGTTGTCTGGAGCTCGATCTTTAGTCCCGGTTGGTCCAACCGGGACTAAAGGAACTTTATTGATTTTTTTTAAAAAATATTTTTTTTCTCGATTTTCAAATTTCTAAATTATTTGTATTTAATCTCTAATAACCCCTCGTCACTGCTCGATTTAATCTCTAATCTCTAATCACCCCTCTTCATTTCAAATCATCTAACTTCCCGGCTGGACACCCATCCTCTCACTACTCCAGCCTGCGCATGCTTAACTTTTGAGTTCTATTCCTCCTTGTTTTCAAGTCTGCACTTGTTGTTTTCCTGACAATATTAAGCCGTCAATCCTATTAACCCTTAGGAGTTGAAGTTGAGCACGAAATCACACGTTACACCGTTTGAGTTTGAAACTGTTATTCTTAAAACCAATAATTATTTAGTAACACTAATATTTCTTGAATAAGTAGTTTGACCATAGTTTGACCACATTTTGACTAGATTTAACCAGATTTGACCAAAATTCTAAAAAACTGAAATAATTATTTAGTAACACCAATATTTTTGAATAATTATTTAGTAACACTAATATTTCTCGAATAAGTAGTTTGACCACAGTTTGACAACCATTAAAAAAAACTGAAATTTGAGCATATTTTTTTCCTTTTAGAATTTTAGGATTCTAAAAATTTGCAAAACGTCCAACGGCCGTCAAAATTGGATGCGAATTTTCGTGCTGAACATTTTGATATATTATACAGTTTTTTTTGACATCGTATGCAAAAGATATAGTCGTTTTACTTTTTCATCACACTTTTTTGCAAAAATGTCCAAATTTATGTTTTTTTAATTTCGTAACTAGTAGATGTAGTAACATAAGTACATCTCGAAGGATTTTAATTTTTGAAGTTTTGATCATTTTCTTTTGTCCATCGACTACATCTGCTATCACCGTCCCAACAACAGTCACAACTAAGGTTAACCAAGCCAGAGTCACGTTCTATTAAAGTGGCAAAAAGAATTACTTTATAATATAGCAACACTAATTCTATCAACTATTATTATAGGCTAAACAACTATTAATACAAAACAGTAGAAAAATTAATATTAATTAATTATAAAAGTTTATCTAATGTGGTCTAACAAAAGCCTACTACAACATGTTAAAATCTACAGAAATAACTAACTAAAAATAATTGAAAACAAATGACTAAAACAACTATATAAGCAAAGCAGTACTGTTTTAATTAAAATCCTAATTTATATTATTCTAAAAATAACCAAATAAATCTTATTGTAATAACAATCTGCCATGTGACTAGAAGCAAAAAGAATTAAATTTGAAACTATTTTTAAACTCAAAATTTTCACAATCTAGTGTTTGAAGCAAATTTAAACAAATTCATATATAAATCATTCAAATTTGAAAACTAATGGCACAAACAGAAAGTAGACAAAAATTTGAATCTAATGCAAAAAGAATCACTCAAAAACATCAAATATCCTAAAAGATATAAGCAATTTGAAACAGAAACAAAAAACAAAAAACAAATAGAAAAACAAAAAACAAATTTCAGAACCCCTTTAGTCCCGGTTTGTAACACGAATCGGGACTAAAAGGCATCACACCCTTTAGTCCCGGTTCCTGTCTCAAACC
Organism: Triticum aestivum; assembly: GCF_018294505.1. Lineage (NCBI taxonomy): Eukaryota > Viridiplantae > Streptophyta > Magnoliopsida > Poales > Poaceae > Triticum > Triticum aestivum. The sequence continues at coordinate 655,438,684 of NC_057795.1, read as the reverse complement.
GGGACTAAAGGTCCCATTTGAACCGGGAATAATGCCTTCCCGACGACCTAGCCGCTCGAACCGGGACTAATGCTCACATTAGTCCCGGTTCGTAGCGCAACCGGGACTATTGGTCCGATCCGGCTGTGACAAAAGCCCTGCTTCCTACTATTGCTCCAGCACAAACCGAAACGCATATCCATTAAGCTTGACATGGACATCAAAGGCGACCGAGCCTTTATCAGAACCATCCTTTTTTTGATGAAAATATCCGTTTGACGCGAGAAAAATATCTTTTGTTTTTTGAGGTGGAGAAAAATATCTACTCCGGGGGAAAGGAAGAGGAAGTGTATTTCTCTCATACGGCCGGTCCTGAGGGGGGCAGGGGGGAGGGGGGGACGGCGGCCCCGGGCCCCCAAAATCGAGGGGCCCCTCTACAAGGTATATACAGGTAGGCTTTGGCCCAACATATTTTTGGTGATAAAAAAAATCTATGGGCTGGATGGCTGGGCCACACGTGATACAGCAGAACGTACGCACACAGCGAGCCAGCGATCGATTCGTTCCTAGCCGGTTCCTATTCGGCGCCTTATGCGCCCGATTCTTTCTATTCCGCAAACCGGCGCACACCCGCCGTCAGCGCTGGGCCGGCCCATTTAGTTGGCTTTTTATGTGAAAAACTGCACAAAAAATGCGAGCGCGAGGTGATTCAATCCTGCGACCACTTTGTCCTACATGGAGCGCACTAACCACACTGTAACAACATCTCTTGTGAATACTAGCCCTCTTTCTCCCCCTTTTCTTCTTCACTTACCTTTTCTTCTTTCTTTTTTCGTTTAGTTTCTTTTTTTTCTCAAATCCACGAAATGTTTCTCAAAATCCTTAACCTTTTTCAAAATTTTGAACCTTTTTTTAGAATTGATGAACTTTTTGCAAATCGATGAACTTTTTTAAAAATCCAATGATCTTTTTTTGATTTCGTGAACTTTTTTCCCAAATTTGACGAACTTTTTCCGAATTCGTGAAACTTTTTTCAAAATCAATGAACTTTTTTCGAATAGGTGAACTTTTTTTACAAATTGATGGACTTTATTTCAAAATGAATGAACTTTTTCACAAATTGGATTACCCTTTTCCGAAAATCAATGAACGTTTTTCAAATTAGATGATCTTTTTTCAAATTGGGTGAACTTTTTTTAAATTCGATGAACTTTTTTCAAATTGGATGAACTTTTTAAAAAAATCGATGAACTTTTCTCAAAATCGATGAAGTTTTTCCAAATTGTATGGACATTTATCAAAATTTGATGAACCTGTTTTTAAACTGAATGAACTTTTTTCAGGTACATGTCTTTTTCTGAATTATTGCATTTTTTCAAAATTGATGAACTATTTTTGTATTTGCAAACTTCTTTCAAATCCATGAAAGTTTTTGAATTCATGAACTTTTGCCATTTTTTTTTGAACTTTTTGTGAATTTTTAGTTCTTTTATTTTTACATTTTCTCATAAAATCAAAGGTAAATGGTCAACTACCCACGGTGGACCGGTCAACCATAAGTGGTTAACTGCTGAAACGAATTTTTTTAGGTAACCGAATGAGCAACCACCAGCGAATCGGGGAGAAGAGGCGCATTGCGTGCTATAGCTCGCCTGGAAGTTGGGCTGGCCCATATAGCGGGGGTGCGTGAGCGCTGCCTCCTTTATTTGGCGCTGAAGGCGCTAAGGAGGAGGTCTCTCCTTCCTGCTAGTTTGTACGTGCATGTCGAATAATAAGGAACTGTTTGACGAAATCACTAATTAAGGAGTACTCCTTGCGGAGATCACTCCAACTTCCCCAGGTTGCGACAAGTGGCGCGCTGCATGTGCGCCACTTGTCGCAACCTGGGAGTTTTTCCTTTTTTCGTAGATCCGTTTATTCAAAACGTTTTATCTCTTAAACCGTGTGTCCAAATCTCGAACTGCTTTCGCCATTGGATTCCTCGCGTCGAAATCTTCAAAACTAGATCCCATGTTGATAGGTTTTGACGAACTTTTTTTTCACGGAAAAACCGGACGAAAAAACCAAACCGGGAACACGGGTTTTTTTCCTTTCCGAAAGAGGCACGCCCGTGCCTCTGACGAAATCACAACCGTGCCTCTCGCGGAAGCAAAACCGTGTCTCTTGCGGAAAAAAAATAGAAAACGCGTTTTTTTCCTTTTCCGAAAAAGGCACCCGCGTGCCTCTCGCGAAAGCACAACCGTACCTCTGGCAGAAGCAAAACCGTGCCTCTCGCGAAAAAAAAAACAGAAAACGCATTTTTCCCCTTTCCGAAAGAGCCACGCCCGTGCCTCTCGCGGAAGCACAACCGTGCCTCTCGCGGAAGCAAAACCGTGCCTCTCGCGAAAGAAAAAACAAAAAATGTGTTTTTTTCTTTTCGAAAGAGGCACACCCGTGCCTCTTGCGAAAGCACAACCGTGCCTCCCACGGAAGCAAAACCGTGCCTCTCGCGAAAGAAAAAAACAAAAAACATGTTTTTTTCGTTTCCAAAAGGCACGGCCGTGCCTCTCGCGAAAGCACAACCGTGCCTCTCGCGAAAACAAAATCGTGACTCGCGAAAAAAATGCATTTTTTTGCGCAAAAAAATTATTTTTTTGAAAAAAAAATTTGGTCGAAAAGCTAGGGAAGGCCGGTAGAAAACCAAAACGTAAAAAAACCGGAAAGAAACCGTTTAAAAAGTCGAAAACGCGTGCGTAAAAATAAAAAAACAAAATTCGGAGGAAGCGCCCAGAGCGCGACACGTGGGCGAATGGCTGTGAGCGCGACAAGTGCGCTGATCGTTGCGAGGCTCCCGAAGGAGCGGTCGTTAATTAGTTGCTTCCACTGTTTGATCCTTCAGATTTGTTTGTTCCTAGATTAGTACGTGCACGTGTAAAAAGGAACTGATTGATCCCTTCCATCACGCACGCATTCGCGCCGCGGTTCCCAATTTCGCAGCGGCCATGAACGCGTAGTCTTCGCAACTGCACGCTCGGCGCTCCTTCTTCCTTTTCTCCTCAATCAAATTTTCATTTGTAATTCAGATTATCCGCCGATGTGAATTCCCCAGGGGCCGTCGTCACAACCCCTCTTTTCTCTCCATCGACCAACGATTTGGCCATCCGAGGTATATCCTATAGTCTTATTGCGGTTCCTAATAAATCCTAGAAGGTGAGAGGGCTTTTCGAGTTAAATATTCTTTTGGGGTTGATATGGTGATCATTTCTTTGAAAGATAGATTTAAAGAACTCATGGTGTTCAAAGACATATTCGGATTTTTTGTTGAGTTTGGGCACCCTGAGATCATTGAATGATATTGAACTTCAAGAGTGTTGCATCAAGTTTGCAGAGACTTTCTTTCTTGATGGTTCATGTGATGTTGAGTTATATTTTATTATTTATGAATTGAAGATTATGAGATCCATTTTGCGAGATGATGCAACGTCCACTATGGAGAAATATTAGAAGTGACTTTGCATCAAGGAATATTAGAAGAAATGTTTAAGGTAATATGTATAAATTATTTGATATATGCATACTGATTTTAGATGCATTCAAGTGTTAATGGTAATATTTCATATATACATATATCCATTTTTGTTGTTATGATGTTTATATTAAGGGCCCCAAATATTAGCCTCGCCTGGGGCTCCAAAATCTCAGGACCGCCCTGCTCATACGCCCGGGAAAGGAAAAAAAAGTATCTGGGCGTACCAATGTACACAAAGAAAAGGAGGTACAGGAAACTTGTATTTTATTAATCTTATTGAAGAAATAAAATTAGAAGATCATGTAAAGAAAACAAACGTGCTCCGCTCCGTGGCCTACTATAGCATAGCCAGCCTGACTATGGCAATTGCGGTTTCTTGGTTCTCGGGGTCTTAGAAGGCTCCCGGTTAACTACTCCCGCGGGTTGCTCCGCAGGATACCTTCGATTGAGCTGTGTGGTCGTCTTCATCATCTTTGTTTCACGTTCTCCATGCATGATGATGGTGATGTGTGTGTGGGCGGCGGCAGAGTCCGTGTCCTCGTCGGTACACGCGCCGCAAGTAGCGTGGCCTTTGAGGTTGCCGCGCCCACCCTTGCCGTCGTGCCTCGTCGGTCTTGACGGCGTTGGAGTAGTTGTTGTTGGGCAGCATGGATCACGCTCGGCTCTGACTTCTCGACGACCAGAAGCTTCGTCGGGGTATGCAAAGGGCTACGACTTGCGGGAGTAATTGTCGATGGAGACTGGCATTGGTGTATGACCGTCGGGTGGCTCACATTAGCATGGCCGGTGTGGTCGACGCCTCACCCCTCCAGACGCGAGTCCGCGGCAGTCGGTGTAGTCAAAGCGTCGTCTCACGAGTTCGCAGAGGAGCGGTGCAGTCGTTGAAGTCCCGTTGAGTCGCCCCGCAGCCGGGCCTTGTCTTCAGATGTCGCTAACTTTTTTGGCTTTGGCCTCCGATGAGCGTGACGCGGGTGGCAGCGGCACCATGGCAGGGCACCATCTTCACGGACTCTGGCCTTCCTAAAGCGTCCGGCGCGGCGAGTGGATGACTCCTTGAACGGCGTACAGCAGGACGAAGTGGACAACGAGTGGGGGGTGGCATGCTCCGTGTCCCCATCTCCAGTGACACCGGGCATGACGAAGTAGGCGTTGTGTCGACAAGCTTCGCCGGCGTCGTCTTCAGGTGGTAGCTCCTGTGTGCAGCTTCTTTCATGTATTTCTTTTTATGATTGATGTAAATGCGTTGCCATTCCACCAGCGTGGAGTACATGCATGGCCCATGCACGTGCACATGCGAGGTACGTGCATGTTTTCACAGGGAGGTCTCTCGAGTGATGGCTAGCCGGCCGTCGACCTGCACGCCAATGCTGCTGCGGGGTAAAGGAGGGACTGGCGCGGTGTTGGCACCAAGTTGGGGCGTCGTTTGCTTCCATTGTGGCTGCACCGTTGCACCACGTAGAAGAGTTGACGGCTCCGGCTCCATCTTCAACACGGCCACCTCAAGGAGTCACCGGCGGGTGCACCGGCTTCGTGGGAGGACGAAGCGCATGACGGGCGAACTCGAAGTTTCCGTCTTGAATGGCGTCTCTCCGGCGCGACAAAGTAGAGACAGGCTCGGTGTCATTGTCTACTAAGGGCGTCGTGGCACAGTGGGAACAAGCGGTGATGGCGACCTCCGTGCCATCAACCGCCATGGCGCCGTCTTGACGACATCGCCGACAGTGGGTCTCTGTCTCGAACGGCATCTCTCCGGAGCGACGAAGTAGAGGATGGGCTGCGTGATGTCGAACTCCCTGTCACCATTCTCCATGGTGTCGGGTTGATGACATCAACAGTGGGCGGTGCTGCAGCGTGCTCCATGTTGCCATCTTCTACAGCGCCGCGGTGACGAAGCGGGCGCTGAGTGGTGATGGAGACATTGGTGCCATCGTCCTCCATTTCATCATCCTCCACGGCGCCGGTGGCTACATCCGAGCGGCGACCCCATCATGCCAACGTCCTCCTCGAACATTCAGCGTCGTTTGTGTGGTGCCCGTGTGTAGGCATGCTGTACATAACGAAGCACGAAAGGAAGATGTAAGTTAGTTCAAAGTACTACCTTCTCGGAACGTGAGTTGTGCGTTCATGTTGCTGCCGCGGAGGTTCCATGGACGCAGATGGGCGTACGTTGGCCTCCTCCTCTCCGTGGATGCCCGCGTAGATTTCTTCTGGAGAGCCTCTTGAATCGTCGGGCTTCAAGTGATTTCTCCCTCCGGGTCCGTGTGTTTCTGCCTCCTCTTGCGAATGGCCTTGTGCCTCTATATATAGACAACGGGAGGCTGGATGGATGGCGACTTCATGTGTGATCTTCGGCGGTAGTTACAACGGCGGATCTTCATACTGGTTGCGCTTATCTTCTCCTTTGGCTTCTTGACACACATGCCTGTACACACACAAGAAAAAGAAACAACAAACCCATATGATCCGAAGTGGCTGCCTCTAGGTGGGTCAAGCTTGCATTAGGTAAAAGAGCACACCGTTCTGCTGACCCGAGAGCGCGGTCTAATCTGACCCTAGTATAAGATCCACCCGCGACTTTCTTTTCAAATGTCCAAAATCTTTCCTTGAACCCTATATCCATCAACATGGAGACGTCCACAACATTACGAAAAGCTTGGATTTGGGCATTACTCCGCTGTCCGATTCCCTCATGTTCAACCGGACGAAGAACTTGGTTGAAGTCACCTATACAAAGCCACGGTAGATCACTAGAATTGCCTATATTTTTGATAGTGTCCCATGTTTGATGACGTAGGTGGGTCTGGGCCTCCCCATAAATCACTGTCATTCTCCATGGATCTAACCCTGGTTCACGAATTGCAACACCCACATGGTAAACCGAGTAAACAAGAATCTCTATCTCTATTGATTTATTCCAAAAAAGTCCAATACCTCCTCTCCTGCCAACACTGTTTATTGCATAAGCATTATCAAAACCTACTAAACTTGTTAAGCTTTCTACCCTTGCCTTGTCAATTTGTGTCTCTAAAATACAAAGCACGGTAGGGGCAAAATTCTTCGCTATCTCGCGAAGTTCGCGAACTGTCGAGGCGTTGCCCCCACCCCGGCAGTTCCAGCATACGTAACTCATTGTGCCCGGCGGTGCCCCCCACGGGAGTCGCCGATAGCGCATTTTTTGTAGCATTAGTACCATCATCTCCTTCACCAGATAGCTCACCAGCCCCCTTCTTCAGACGCTTGTTCATTTTTCCAGCCTCTCCCAGGTAAGAGCATCTCTCGATCTCGATGTACGAAGCCCAAGTCCAGGGAGATCAACGAAAGAATAGGAAGGAGGCCGAGTCTGGTGCGGTGGCGCGTCGTCCTTCTTTTTTTCTAGGGGAAAGGAAGCCCAGCCCAATTACATATATACTTATTATATGAGAACGAACGGAAAATTACATAAAAACGCACAAAAAACAAAAACCACTAGAAAAAACAACTAAATAGCGTATGAAGAACTATGAAAGCCTCCGTCTTTTAATATTAGGTAAATATTCGGACCCTTGTTCTGGAAATCATGCAAACAAATCAAGAAATATATTTCATGTTTTATCTCTAACCAATGTACGTAACCTGCATGCAGATCTACCAATCCTTGGCTGATCTCTTTCCTCGAAAGATAAAAACAAACTCTCTTTTGTATTATACGTGCATGTATTAGTTTATTTTAGCATGGACCCAATGATGCACCCGGTCAGCTCCCGGCTTGCTCCTCTAGTTGGTTCATGTGTAATTTCCTGATTGACGAATGTAATCGTCGTTTGTTTCAACTTCTTCTGATCATTGCACCATGTTGCATGCCTGCACCGCACGTAACCGCGACTAGCTCATTGACGTCTTCATATTTCTGCCATAGACAGGTTGAAACATATACATCGCCCACGGTGATTACAAATGGTGCAGCGACAACTGGATCCTGACTATTAGCTTGTGTGTCGTCATTGTCATCAGTACACTTAGAACTGGTCGTATCACGACGAGACCACATATCACACCCTATTCAGATGCATTTGGGCTCAGCTATTTCAAGACCAGGTTAAGGAAAGGACTGGAGTTAGAATCCCTATGCTCCACCCTGATACTTGGTCAGTAGACATTATTCAGGGAAACTTGATCAGTAGAAGGGAAGCTTGCATCATTTTGTGTGGCGCCTAGGCGGTCTGGTCCGAAAGAAACACGCATCGTCATGATGAACATGTCTGGATAATTAATCATTCAGTTCGATGGACCATTGATATAGCTGCAGTTCTTTCCTAGTTGGGCAAAGAGCATGTGGCTCCTACACGGCGTGCTCCAGAGTGTTGGAAAGTACCACCAATTGAGTGCCTCAAAATCAATACAGATGCCCAATTCCATGAGTTACTCGGGCAAGGGGACACTGGTCTGGTTGTGCGCGTGCGTGATCATACTAGGAAACTTATTCGAGCTCAAGCACAATGGTATGAACTTGTTAGTTCTGCCTGGATGATGGAAGCAATGGTGATATTGGATTGGATGTTGTGAATCTGGCCTCGGATTTGGGATGGAGGCGAATACTGGTTGAAACTGGTGCACTTGAAGTAGTGAACCCGTGGGAAACTCAGGATCTTGGAAGAGCATAGCAATGCCTCTTCAGGAGATTAAGGAGCTATGTGGGACCTTCATTAGCTTTTCTATTTCTTTTGTAAGAAGAGAAGCAAATATGGCTACTCATCTCAGTGCTAAGCAGGCTAGTGAGGTAGGTGTCTCTGGATCAATTTTGTTCCAGAATTCCTTCGTGATGTTATTGCCCGTGAATGTATTACCCACGAGTAACCAATAAAGCTCCAAATTCCAAAAAATGGGAATTTGTATATGTATAGGACTACATGCAAATTGATGAAGGCTATTCTTTTTTTTGCGGGTTTTCTTTGTGGGGGTTGAAGGCTATTCAATTGGTTTTTATGTCCTTATTATCCCCACTAGAATTTGTATACCTCTTTCAATGCAAAGGTGCTTAGACGAGGTGCTAAGTGCATTAAATAGCTTAGCAACAACTCCCCAATGCATAGGTGCTTAACTTGTTGCTAAGCACACTTTATTTAATGAGTTAGCACCTAAAGTCTTTCATGCATTGGTCAAATTGTTTCATTTAAGTGGTTTGCCTAGGTTCTCGCGCTTGGCCTTGGTTCTTGTTGGGTCATCAAAGTGCTCTCTCCCCTCCATAAATGTTGTGTCATGTCATTTTTTTGCTTATGTGGCATGCTTAGCACCTGTCCACGGTGTAGCACTGGGAAGGGCCTCATTGCAACATACATGCATGCTATTAGCTAGTTTACCCAAAATGTGTGAGGAGCGACCGGAAAAGAATAAGTAAACCGCAAGAAACATTGACGTTTTTCTTTGTTTGGAGACAGTACAAACGCAGATGCATATATACACACGCTTATAATCACTTCTATGAATGCACACATCCCTACCTTTATGAGTAGCTCCGGCATATTGAGCCGGCAGAACGTCCTGAGATTGACGAAGTCACCTCAGGGCCTTTCATTTCAATGTTCAGTCTCGTCCCTCTCATTTTGCATCTTGTTCGGTGCCCCTGTGGTCGATGGGAATGTCTTCTGACACTAAACGGACTTCGTCGAAAAGTCTGAAATAAATTCAGAAAAGAGCGAGCACTAGTGAAAAGTCTAAGACTTAACCTTGGTGGTCTAGTTCCATGGTAAGAAAGTTAACAATCTGAGGTATGCTCAGTATGCAACGCCAACGTTTTTCACAACATGTCTCTGAAAAGGCCCTGGTTTGTGTTGCACCGAGAAATAAAATGACACGTACGTGATTAGTTTATCTTTTTTTGAGGGAACGTGATTACACACACGGATGGGATAAACTGCTAACAAGCTCACAAATTGCACACGGATATGAGTATGCATGGTAACTAATAACTCGGTAGATTAACGGATCACCAGCACCAGGTACATGAAATCCGCATGCATGGTAACAAGTCTTGCCGTGTACGTATTTTTAAAAAAAGTCTTGCCGTGTACGCATTCGTGATCAGCACCTCAGGAATATCTCACACGAAGATGTATGTACTACTACTACAAAAAAAGTAACTTTGAGATCGGCAGATCCGGCCGATTATACGCATTCATATATAATTAGGAGTATATCTTTTTTTAGGGCGACCAGCGATTACCAGAGTATATTTCCCATAATGCACATGCATGTAAGCTATTATAATTAACTGTGGGATCTGCAAATCGAAACGCAAGCGTACGTGTATGGAATGTGCCAACAGATCCCTTTTTTATTAAGACTGCTGAGTACCTCTCTATATAAGCCGTGAGATCGAGGTCATAGCCATTGCCTCTTGCGTTTAACTCTCTCTTAAAGTTCATTAGTCAGAAGTTGAAGATCAGACATGAGAGGGAGCGGTCTGGCGTACGTGGTTACGTTCTTGCTCATCGGGTGCCTTGTTGTGGTCGGACAAGGCAAGCATAACATCATTATCTTATTTATATATCTTTGCAATTAATTTAATGTCTTCAAAATTTTGTTGCGTCTGGTTATACGAGGTATATATTTGCGCACTGTGGACTGACAAACTCTACATATTGCCTGTAGCTAGAAGAATCTATCAAGACCATCATGTCAACATAACTGCTAACGCTACTGCTGTGGAGTCACCATTTGATGAAGATAAGCTCGCCTTGAAATGGTGTGTCGCAAGGGAATGCGACCCCAAGTACCCAGGTGAAGGCTTTAACCAACCATGCAGCTGCTGCTTCTCGCTGCCGGGCGCCCCATGTTGGCACACTATGAAGGAGTGCCAGGCAAAATGCCCAACCTGCCACCCTACATGCTAATCTGAATCGGCAAAAGTATGCTAGATGAACGTGTCCGTAGCAGGGTTGCTATAATAAAACAACTATTTTAGTTGAATTAGGGATCACGGTAAAGTTGTATCAAGGATAAGTCGGGATATTAGCTATCATAAAAAGTTTGATATTATTTACATTGTTGTTGAGTTTTTGTTTTTATATATTTGCCATTGCCAATTTCCACCTTTTGTCCGCCTGTTGCTTTTGAACGCCATTCAGAAGGGGAGAGGTGAAATGGGCAAGTCTTACATTTTCATATATATAGTATCATCTTTGGCGAAAGAAAATGATCTCTGCCCTTTAGATAAGAAAATCAAGCTTCTCAGAGAAATATGTCCCTTTCTTACCAAGATGCTGTCACGCGTGTTCTTATCCTCGAAGCCTTCAATATGCAAGGACCAATTCAAAGTAGGCTTAACCATGTATGCTCTGTTCACCCGCAAAAAAAAAAAAAACCATGTATGCTCTGTGGAAGAGGAAGATAAGAAGAAACAAGAACTAAGAAGAAATCGTTTTCTGTTCTATATTTATTCCTGTCTTTCCATTTTCTGCTTTTAAGGCCCACAATAATCGACATGTATATCGGTACATAACCAATGTCGCGAATCTCCGCGTAGATCCACGGTCCACAAAGTGCGTGTCCCCGCACTTGCGTGCCCAATCCTCTTCCAGTCGCTTCCTACGTGCAATCACACTTGCACGACTGTGAGGGCAGTAACAACGGTTCGCCATGCATGCATGACATTGCTGTGAACAAAGACCGCCATTTTTTGTCACCCACCAGCAATCACTTTTTGTTTGAACGTCACTAAGCTGGTTTTATGCCCAACACACTGATATCGAAGTTGTACACGCAAAATAGATAGACCATAGAGAATTCAGATTCACGTAGCCCAGCACACTGATGGAGAAATCATACTTGTAAACTAAGAGACAACATAATTTACTTATACAAGGCCACTATGAAAAATACAGTTTGCATCTATACAAGGCTACCAACAGTAATCGAGACAAAAGATAATGATATTTTCTCGAACTAGTAGCCTATTTAATACTTGCATGCATGCAGTCATAATGACACTTCAATCAGCTTTCTATCCCTTCCTTGCATGCATGTGGTGTATTAATGATCCCACTAAATAAAAAGAAAAATGGGTTTACAAAGTAAGACATTAAATTTTACCTTGGTTCCTGTAATATGAGTTTGTGGCCTTGTATACAAAAATAGAGGGAGTAGCAAATTCAGATTCACATGGAGAAGTAATTTGTCCATACAACTACGACGGACGTAGTGCTAATTGGTCCTCTTTAGTCTGGAAGTACAAATTCATATATCCATACAGGCACACTAGTCTGCAAGTACTACAAATTCAAATACTGGTCCATAGTGCGGACGGATGGGGTGGTGTGGTGCTGCCAAAAAAAAAACATCAATGTTATCCGGGGAATTTGCACCGGCAAGCACACGCGAGGCCAAAAGTTCTGACCGTGCCATACGAATTCCGAAGTACTATTTGCTCCATTTAGTCCAGGATCTCTTAGTATAGGAAATCCGGGATATCTCATTTGTTCCCCTTCATGATGACAATGTGGTATGCGATTTTTTTATTACTTAGGTGCTAATGCGGAAATAACAAAAGGGAGACAATAAGTCAGTGACATTCATACTGCTGTACATTTTCACACATGTTTATCGAACTAGGAAAGCAAACAGAGAGGCTTGCCACTTTTCTCACCTTGGTAAGCGTCGAACGGAGCTAAAGACCGGTGAACTCCATAATGTAGTGCACGACATGAACGCCGCTGCCCTCCCTACATGCATGGTAAATGCTTACTAATGTCAAGGCAGGTACTCCCTCCGTCTCAATGCAAAACGCTAAGGCGCGAAATAGTAGTACTAGTTGCATGATATTAATTAGACTCCATCTATTAATTGAAAAACCCATGCATGCAATTTCTGCGGCACGCTATTGGAATTTTAAGAGGTCTTGTAATTAATAGCACCGTCTCGGTGCAAAACGCTAAGGCTGGTTGTAATGGATAGTATCATAAGTTAGTATCATGCATATGATATACTAGTCTATGATACTACCTTCCTAATGCATAATATCATATGTTAGTATCTACTCCCTCCGTTCCAAAATAGATGACCCAACTTTGTACTAAAGTTAGTACAAAGTTGGGTCATCTATTTTGGAACGGAGGGAGTATATGATTTTATTTATTGCCATGCATGACACATACTAGTGTAGCATTTATTATGATACAGTATCATGATATGATACTCAACCCTCTCTTACTTTATTTAATTCTATGCCACCTCATCAAAGTTGTCTAGTTGCCATGCATGATACTAGCTATGATACTTTCATTATAACCAGCATAAGGCGCGAAACAATAGTACTAGTTGCATGCATATTAATTAGACTTTGTCTATTAATTAAAAGACCAATGCATGCAACTGTTGCGGCACGCTATTGGGATTTTAAGAGGTCTTCTAATTAATACTAGCACATTGTTAGTTGAGAAAGGAATGATGTGATTGGCTTTATTCGTGATTCAATTTTTTTCCTAGCCCAATCTCTTCGCACCTAGGTTGCGGTGCACTTTCTAAGGCTGGCCATAGTGGGGCATTGTCGGTGTCAAAACCGGCGGATCTCGTGTAGGGGGTCCCGAACTGTGCGTCTAGGCGGATGGTAACAGGAGACAAGGGACACGATGTTTTACCCAGGTTCGGGCCCTCTTGATGGAGGTAAAACCCTACGTCCTGCTTGATTGATATTGATGATGTGTGTTACAAGAGTGGATCTACCACGAGATCAAGGAGGCTAAACCCTAGAAGCTAGCCTATGGTATGATTGTTGTTCATCCTATGGACTAAAGCCATCCAGTTTATATAGACACCAGAGAGGGCTAGGGTTACACAAAGTCGGTTACAATGGTAGGAGATCTACATATCCGTATCGCCAAGCTTGCCTTCCACGCCAAGGAAAGTCCAATCCGGACACGGGACGAAGTCTTCAATCTTGTATCTTCATAGTCTTGGAGTCCGGCCGATGATGGTAGTCCGGCTATCCGGACACCCCCTAGTCCGGGACTCCCTCAGTAGCCCCTGAACCAGGCTTCAGCGACGACGAGTCCGGCGCGTATATTGTCTTCGGCGTTGCAAGGCGGGTTCTCCTTCAAACTTCATGTTCCTGTCGAATAGTGTCCGGCTTCCTTATAAATGTTGCGCTCCTTGGCTTCTACGCTCAATAATGGCCTTCTTCCACGTGTCGTATGAATGCAAAAAGCTAGGGTATTTTTACATTTACCCCCCTAGCCGCGCGAACGAGCCGCCTATAAGAGAGGCGAGGATCTAGATCCAGCTCACACCATCCTCCATTCGCAAGTTCTCATTGAAGCGCTTCTGACAAAAATCCATTCCATCATGGATAGTCGACGCGACTCCTCCTCTCGCGCTCCCAGCCCTAAGCCAGGAGATTGGGGGAGATGCTCAGTTCCACACAGCGAGCTAGTGGCGCTCCAAACCGAGGGATATCTTCCCCCAGCTTTCATGGTTCCGGTTCGAGCCGGACTGGCCACCTTCAAGGGTGGAAAGCAGGCGGAGAGCGTCCCCAACCCTTCCAAAGGAGAGCGGGTATGCTTTGTCCCTTATCTAATAAGGGGGCTCGGATTCCCCATACATCCGTTTCTCCGGGGGCTCCTGGAGTTCTTCGGACTCCAGCTTCACCACCTCACACCTGCCTCCATTTTGCACATCGCGGGCTTTGTAGCTCTTTGCGAGCTGTTCCTGGGCATCGAGCCCCATTTTGCGCTGTGGAAGAGATTGTTTTGCCTTGTACCCCGTTCTTATGAGGGGTCGATATATCAAGTGGGCGGAGCCGAAATATGGCGCATCGCCGGGACCGGATATCAATCCGGCACCCCGAAGAAGGTGTCCGAAGACTGGCCTTCGGAATGGTTCTACATGGAGGACGCCCCTCTGCCGGATCCAGTTCGGATCGGCCTCCCGGAGTTCAGCAATGCTCCCTTGAAGAAACGCCTGAGTTGGCGCCCGCGGAGCCCTCAACGGGAGGATGATAGGAGCGTCCATTATCTAATGGGCCGGATTAGGTTACTGGCCCACTCCGGATTGACCATGATTGGAATCATGGCCACGTGCATTATGCGAGGGGTGCAGCCACTCCAATATAGGGGCCACCCTATGTGGGATTTCAACGGGGAGGACGACGTCACCCGTCACGGCCGCAGAGGGCCGAGCTCGGCAGCCGATCTGGCAAAGATCCTGTCCGGCTTGTACAAGGGGGAGGAGGAGGACTTTCTCCGCACGAATCCATTGAACGGATTCTCCATGAATAACCCTCAGAGCTGGGTAAGCGGACGTTTATCTACCCGATCCATACTTCCAAAGTCAAGTATTTCACTTTGTGATTTCGACGCAGGAGCTGCGCCGGGATGTGGAGGGCATACGAAGCCTAACTCCACAGCCCGAGGATCCGGAACGATCCCTTGATCCGACCTCCCAAGAGGATCCGGACATAAAGGTGGAGCTGATTGACGGGGTGTTCCACCAACTTAGCATGGACAATGCTCTAGTCGCCATTACGGCTGACTACCCCAGCTTGATTCCGGCCTCCCAGGTGACTACGACCGAGGTCTTGACACCATTATTTGATCCGTGCTCAATTCTGACCATCCTATACTGATGGTGCATCACAGGAGGTGCCTTTAAGGCGGGAAGCCGAACCTGCGGCGGCTGACCAGCAAGGGTCAGTTCGGCCCAGCAGGCAGAAGAGGAGTGCGACGCAAATCGAAACGTCGCCACAACGGTACGACGCACCATTGTTTTTAAGGGAAGGATCCCTATGAGGTATATTAACGCTCGTAACTCTTTCCAGGAGAAAGAGCGCTCGCCGGACAGTGTCCGGAGAGGTTGCCAATCAAGCCTCCGCCAGCCATGCTCCATCGCGTGGTCCGGAAGTGGAGGCGAACACAAGGCAAGAGCCGGATGCTCCTCCGACGGAGGATGCCGACAGGCTGTCCGCCACCCAGTCTGAGGTGGAGAGCGCCATGAATCACAGGCGTCACCGGACAGTTCTTCGTGACGCGTGTTTCTCCCCGGAGGCATTGAATGCCTTTGATGCGGGAAACGCGCACCTCTGTGCTGCTCAAGATGGTTTAACCAGAGCCACGGAGCAGTATGTGAAGGACATACGGGTAAGTAATTTTAACAGTTATATATGCTAGTATCCCCCGAGACTTAAAATAGTTAAAATAACTGATTTAAGGATCATTTATTATGCAGGATCTTACGGAGAAGAATACCCACCTGTCCCAGGAGCTCCAAGAGTGCAAGGCCCAACTTGAGGCCGCACTAGCCACCACAGGGGGAGCCACAGAGACCCCCGCTGGTAATACGTACTTCGTAAAGATAAGTAGTTAACAAAGTGCGGCGTGTGCATAAATCTGACAATAATATTGCAGAGGGCGCCGGACTAGATCCGGACAAGTAACAGCTACTGCGTCAGCTAAAGGCCGGCGAGAGGGTGCTTATGAAGGTGCAGCAGGAGAGAAACAAGCTCCAAGATGCCCACACCCAGCTAGGAGAAGAGCTGAAAGGTGTTCGGGCCCAGCTGTCTGGCTCCGTGAAGGAGAATCAGCGGCTTCGTCACGGTATTTATAGTAAGTGCTTGAGCAAATTCTTTTGAAAAGAAGAATTCGGCGAGGAAGTCGATTGACAGAAATGTGTCTTTAGGTGTGCTCACAGGTCGCCCTGCGGAGGAAATGCCTGGTTCAACGGGTGACCAACTTCCCGAGCTGGTTCAACTGCTCGAACGTGTTCGGTAGGCGATGAGTGGCGTCGTTCAGGCTTTATGGCCTTCCATCTCCCTACCCGAGGGCCTTGGAGAGCTTGCTGAGAAGCTTTAGGGAGCACGGCGACACCTCCGTCTGTGGAAAATATCGGCCTGCCATCAAGGCGCCAGGGAGGCCTGGGCCATGGTGAAGACGCGGTACCCGAAGGCTGACCCAAACCACATGGCCGAGGTCGGGCCGGCGGGGCCTGATGGGAAGGAGATCCCTGTGAGCTTGATGTACGGCCAAGTAGAGCTGGCCGCGAAATATTCCCAACAGGACTGTAAATTAGACAGCCTGTTAGATGGGATTGAAGAGGAGTACAATCAGTCAGTTTGACGATGTAATTTGAAATGACATGTAAAATGCCTTCTAGCCGGATTATAGATCGTTTGTCTTTGCGGACCTTTTCGCTTCAACCTCCGGACCCAACAGTCCAGAGTGTGTCCGAATACCCTTACGGTTATAGAAGAACCGGGGCATGCGTGGAGACAAGGCGTCGGGGTCATAATTGCTTTATCAGACAAGTGCCCAACTAGCTATGTTATATTACATGGTTAGTAAGAAACATCTTCCAGGGAGAATAGTTCCGTTAAGGGTTCCTTTCCCTGGGAGGCATGCCCTAAAGTGCATGTCCGGACTGTGAAAATAGCAGAAAAAGCATCTGGGGGAAAATAAATAAGTAAGTAATAAATCATCTTTCAAGTCACCGACCGAATATTCTCTTAAGAACGCTAGCTTTCGGCTTCACCCAGTTTGAGGTAAACATTCGGCTGACCTGACAGTAACAATCGCAGAGGTGCTCCCTTTACCTCCTAGCCAAACAATCGGGAACGTAGGGGTAAGCACAGGAGCCAGGCAACCCAGCTTGGCCAAAAATTAAGTCCTATCGATGCATATAATGGTGAATAAAAGGTACATGCATAAGTATGACACATGTGTTGGGCATGAAGCCCGTATAAATAAGCTTCTGTTAAAGAAGCCCCCAGGTATAACGAGTGCTAGGAGCACATCGAGTGTGTGCGAACAATGCGCAAATCAGCCTATCAAAGGTATTGAAAAAAAAGTGGGAAGAAGGAGGGGGACAATAGATAGTGAAAATGTAAAAAGGTGGACGGAGGAGTGAGACGAACTCTGAGTCCGGCGTTAGGCGTAGAATCTTCGAAGACAGGCTGCGTTCCATGGGTTCGGCTCGAGTCGATTGTCAGATGCGTTACGTAGACGGTATGCTCCGCCGGTCAGGACTTGGTCGATGATGAAGGGACCTTCCCACTTGGGTGTAAGTTTGTCCTTTTCCTTGTCCGGCAGGCGTAGAACAAGTTCGCCAACATTGTAAGCTTTGGCCCGTACTTCTCTGCTTTGATATCTTCGAGCCTGCTGTTGATAAAATGCGGAACGAGCTTTTGCCACGTCCCGCTCCTCCTCTAAGGCGTCCAAACTGTCCTGCCGATCCAGCTCGGCTTCTCTTTCTTCGTACATGCGCATGCGGGGTGAGTCATGAATTATATCGCAGGGCAGAACTGCCTCTGCGCCGTACACCATAAAAAATGGTGTGAATCCGGTAGTTCGGTTTGGCGTGGTCCGCAGCCCCCAGAGTACGGAGTCGAGCTCCTCTACCCAGTGCGTGTTAGATTCCTCGAGGGACCGCACTAGTCTAGGTTTGATGCCGCTCATGATTAGACCATTTGCTCGCTCGACTTGACCGTTAGTTTGAGGGTGATAGACTGAAGCGTAGTCGAGCTTGATGCACATGTTTTTGCACCAGAGTTTAACCTTGTCGGCCGTGAAATTCGTGCCATTATCAGTGATGATGCTGTGGGGGACGCCAAAACGGTGTACTACCCCGGATATGAAGTCTATCACAGGTCCGGATTCTGCCGTTTTAACCGGCTTGACTTCAATCCATTTGGTGAATTTGTCCACCATGACCAATAAGTATTTGTAGTTGTGGGTTCCCCCTTTAAGGGGTCCAACCATGTCAAGCCCCCAGACCGCGAACGGCCAGGTGATGGGTATAGTTTTGAGGGCGGTGGGTGCCATGTGGCTCTGATTAGCAAAGAGCTGGCAACCGACGCATCGTTGGACTAAGTCCTGAGCATCTGCCCGGGCTGTTGGCCAATAAAATCATGTATGGAAGGCCTTGCCTACAAGGGCCCGGGCTGCGGCGTGGTGCCCGCCGAGTCCGGCGTGAATTTCAGCCAGGAGATTTCGCCCCTCCTCTTCGGAGATACACCTTTGAAGGACTCCGGTTGTGCTTTTCTTATAAAGTTCTCCCTCATGGACCTTGTAGGCTTTAGATCGCCGAGCTATGCAGCGGGCCTCATTTTGGTCTTCGGGAAGTTCCTGCCTAATTAAGTAGGCTAGGAATGGTTCCATCCACGGGGCAATTACTGCCATTATTTCGTGGGCTGAAGGTGTTATTTCATTGGCTAAGCCGCCGATTGTGTCAGAATTGTCTGAGTTAGGTGATGCAGCTGGCTCTGGATTGTTATTTCCGGACTCCTCTTCCCATAGTACGGATGGCTTAAAGAGCCGTTCCAGGAAGATGTTTGGAGGGACGGCGTCACGTTTTGCGCCGATGTGTGCTAACACGTCTGCTGCTTGGTTATTGTCCCAGGCTACATGATGGAATTCGAGTCCTTCGAACCGAGCTGACATTTTTAGGACATCATTGCGGTAAGCTGCCATTTTTGGATCTTTGGCGTCAAAGTCTCCATTTACTTGGGATATTGCGAGGTTTGAATCCCCGCGCACCTCTAGGCGTTGAGTGCCCATGGAGATTGCCATCCGGAGGCCGTGTAGAAGGGCCTCGTATTCGGCTGCGTTGTTGGAGTCCATGTACATTATTTGAAGTACGTATTGGACTGTGTCTCCAGTTGGGGACGTCAAGACGACGCCAGCCCCCAAGCCAGCCAACATTTTGGATCCGTCGAAATGCATGATCCAATTGGAGTACGCGCCGTACTCTTTAGGGAGTTCGGCTTCGGTCCATTCGGCGACGAAGTCAGCCAGGACTTGCGACTTTATAGCTCACCGTGGTTTGTAGGTTATGTCAAATGGTAAGAGCTCAATGGCCCATTTTGCAATCCTGCCCGTTGCGTCGCGATTGTTTATAATATCGTTGAGAGGTACTTCAGAGGCCACCGTTATAGAACACTCTTGAAAGTAGTGTCGCAGCTTCCGGGATGCCATGAACACCGCATACGCTATCTTTTGATAATGTGGGTACCGGGACTTGCATGGAGTTAATACAGTGGATACGTAGTACACTGGTTTTTGAAGAGGGAATCTGTGCCCTTCTGTTTCTCGTTCGACGACGAGTACCGTGCTGACAACATAGGTTCGCCCAGGTTGGGCGCGGCCAGGACCAGATTTGGTGCCAGTATGGCCTTGATTTCTTCGAGTCCGGCCGTGGCGGCATCCGTCCATTCGAAATGTTCGGTGCGCCGGAGGAGGCGATAGAGGGGCAGAGCCTTTTCTCCCAAACGGGAGATGAAGCGGCTTAGAGCCGCTACGCACCCAGTTAGTTTTTGTATTTGCTTGAGATCTTTTGGGATATCCAATTGTGACAGAGCTCGGATCTTGGCTTGGTTTGCTTCAATTCCTCTACCGGATACGATGAAGCCCAAAAGCTTTCCGGCTGGTACTCCGAAGACACATTTTTCCGGGTTGAGCTTAATGTCATATGCTCGGAGGTTGTCAAATGTCACCCTCAAGTCGTCTACTAGAGTTTCGACGTGTTTGGTCTTGACGACCACATCATCTACGTATGCCTCTACTGTTTTGCCTATCTGGGTAGCCAGACATGTCTGAATCATGCGCTGATATGTTGCGCCGGCGTTTTTGAGTCCGAAGGGCATTGTGTTGAAGCAGAATGGCCCATATGGAGTAATGAATGCCGTTGCGGCCTGGTCTTTTTTCGCCATCTTGATTTGATGGTATCCGGAGTATGCATCGAGGAAGCACAATGAATCGTGCCCTGCGGTAGCATCGATGATTTGGTCGATGCGAGGGAGAGGGAAAGGGTCCTTTGGATAGGCCTTGTTAAGGTCGTTGAAATCGACGCAGAGGCGCTAGGATTTGTCCTTTTTTGGTATCATTACCAGGTTGGCTAGCCAGTCCGGATGCTTGATATCTCTGATGAATCCGGCTTCTAAGAGTTTGGCTAGCTCCTCTGCCATTGCCTGTCCTTTGGGTTCAGAAAATCGCCGAACAGCTTGTTTGACTGGCTTGAATCCTTTTAGAATATTTAGGCTGTGCTCTGCCAGCCTGCGTGTGATTCCTGGCATGTCTGAAGGGTGCCGGGCAAAAATGTCCCAATTTTCCCGAAGGAATTCTCATAGTGCGGCTTCTACATCAGGATTTAATTATGCCCCAATGGATGCCGTCTTTCACTACTAGGAAAAGGACTATAGATAGGACTGATTCTAATGGCGCACCAGGCAAGTAGTGCGCCACTACTATATACTAATGGCGCACCGGTTGCTCGTGCGCCATTTGTGTGGAAGACACTAATGGCGCACCGTGATCATGGTGCGCCACTACTATTGATTTTTTTCCCATTTTTCCATACAAACTAATGGCGCAGGAATGGCAAAGTGCGCCATTACTAGTTAGAACTTGTAATGGCGCACGACCAAGACAGTGCGCCATTAGTATATAATTTTTTTTTACTTTTTTGCAAACCTACTAAGGGCGCACTATGCCAAAGCCCAGTCGTGTTTATACCCGAAGCCAAATCCAAGACCGCGGGAGCAAACGTCACCGCGAAAAATGAGCCATGGGTACTGGCTTCCCAAGTGGACCAATGCTTCTTCATTACCGACCCGCCAAAGCCCAGTCGTGTTGTCGTGAGGAGAGGCAAAAGGAAGATCATCGGAATGGATGGAGTAGCCAATGAGCAAGACTTCGACAAGTACGGCGACCCGAAGATCGAACATGACGACGACGATGAAGTAGCAGCACACACCACAAGAAGAAGCAGTACCACCCTACCTAAAGGATGTCCGTTCCACAGAAGAACTCCATTTGCGAAAAAGAAGAGCAAGAAGATTGTGAACAGATAGCTAGCTAAGATCGATTGTATTTAAATCGTAGTCTTCATTTCTCGATTGTATTTCATGGGCACTTTTTGATATCATGAATATTTTTAAATTTCATGGGCACTTTTTGAAATCATGAGGACACTTGATCTCGATCCCCCTCCATCTCGATCTCGATTCCCCCTCCATCTCGATCTCGATCCCTGCACCCTCCCCCTCTCCACTGCCGCCGCCGATGATATTTTCAAGTAAGAAATTTGAACATATTTTTTAAAAAATTATTACTGTTTTTATAAAAAAATATTACTGTTATGATTTAAACAAGTTTGAACATATTTAAACACAAATAAATATAAAAAACAGCATTAAAATGCATAAAAAATATTGGGAAGCCTGGGAATCGAACCCAAGACCTCCTGGTGCATGTGCTGCGTGTTGACCAGTCGAGCTAGTGGGTGAGTTCTGTTGTAGATAGGGTTAGGTTGTAGATATGGTTAGTGGGCTTGATTAAAACAAAATTCTAATGGCGCACCGAGGGGTGGTGCGCTATTAGAATAGTCATACTTATGGCGCACGACAGGACGGTGCGCCATTAGAACCCTCCCCCTAGCTATCCTCCCTCCCTCTCGCCAGATCCCCTTCGACCCTCTCTCCGGCCCTTGCGACCAGATCCACCCGCGCGCTGCCCCGACCCACGCCGCCGCCGCCCCCGCGCCTCCGTCTCCGTCGCCACCCCCAGTCAGCCACTGCCCTGCCCCCATCGCCGTCCGCTCCCAATCCACCCCCTCCCTCGCCTTCACCGCACCCACCCACCCCCTCCCTCGCCTTCCCAGCCCTCGAGATCCACTGTGCGAGGCGACAGGCAAGGCGGCGGGCAGAATCTGCTTCAACACCGGGCCGGCGAGCCGCGGAACCAGGGCGCGAGGGCGCTCGGCCCCTCCACCCCCCCTCCACCTCTTCTTCCTCGGGTCGCCGCTGTCTTCTTCAACCTCGGCCACCTCTGTTGCTACTAAGCTGTCGCAGGGCCTCCTTGCGCCTCCCCGGTGAGCTCCGCCTCCTCTCCCCTCTTCCTTCTCGCGTGCCAAGAAATGCATAGCAATTATTTGCTTCACTTAGTCATTGATGGTCATTCAGTATGAAATTACAACCTGCAGGTATTGGTTGGAATGTGTAACTACAATTTATAGGGGAAATGTTTGCAGTTAAGTTATGTGGTTGGAAAGATCATGTGTCATTAGAAACTTGGAAGCTAAAAACATTGCGATCCTCACCATAAGGATGATTATATCTTCCATGCCTGAATAGCTCTGCCTAAATAATAAATAGATAAAGGTAAAACTAAACCATGCTCAGCGATGAGTGATGTCAACTGACAACCAAAGCAAACTTGTTCATCATTACAAAAGCAAACTTGTTCAACATAACAAAAGCAAACTTGTTCAACATAACAAAAGCAAACTTGTTCAACCACATAACTACAAACTGAGACACAGTAGTAGGGGTCATCCCAATACCACAAACAACTCAATATCCCCAGTAGTAGGGGTCATCCCAATGATCCTCCGCCTCTTGCCAGAGCTCCAAACCTTCTTTGGTGATTTTGATTTTCTTCCATGCCTCGTAGGTGACGTACGCATCTTTCGCGGCGTACTCGATGAGCTTGTTTGGCAGTGGGCTGTCCCCCCATAGTAGGTGGTCCGATTTCCTGTCGATCTTCTCCTTCATTTCCTTGTAGCATGGGTGGATGAGGCTGCCTGCAAACTCAGCCAAAGACTGCCACTTCTTTCCATTGTTTGGAACTCTCCATTTGCGCTGCAAGTCGATGTACTTGTCGGGGTTGATCTCTAAACCAGACAACTTCAGCTTATCCTTGTCGCCTCCAATGGAGAAGCCAACAAAGGTGTACAGCTTCTTCTCCTGCAGGAGCGGGCGGAGTTCCTTGGGCCTGCATCAGATTAATCTGGTGCATCAAATTCATCTACTTCAAAAACTTCAGAAACTACAGAATTAAAATGGGTTCAGTTGAAGCAAAATTCAGTTAAAATAGCATCTTCAGTTCTGACCAAAATTCAGTTAAAACAGTATGATCACAACAACTACTAAATGATCACAACAACTACAAGACAACATTCTGTATGATCAAAACAGCAAGCATAACATCTCAATGATGTATTTTTTTTGCAATCTTTTGCATTACAAGACAACATTCATAACAGCTACTAAATGATCACAAAAACTTCTAGACAACATTCTGTATGATCACCAAAAAACTACTAATTAGACAGAAACTTCATAACTTCAGAACTAGTATTGCATCTACTTCAGAACTTCAGAACTATTGCATCTACTTCAGAAACTTCAGAACTTCAGAACTACTATTGCATCTACTTCAGAACTTCATAACTATTGCATCTACTTCAGAAACTTCAGAAACTACTAATTAAAACGAAACTTCAGAACTTCAGAACTAGCATTGCATCTACTTCAGAACTTCATAACTATTGCATCTACTTCAGAAACTACTAATTAGACAGAAACTTCAGAACTGGATGTTTTTACCATTTGGTTGCCGCCGTGATGTGGTATACCAGGACGAGATCCTCCACGCATAACTGCAGAACTGCAGCAATTTGCGGAGGTTTGTCTTCCCTGGTATACTCGACATCAACGTCGATATTCCGAGGAAGCATGCTGCCGAGCCTCCTCCTCATCTTGCGGATCATCTTGTCGGCTTCATCTGGATTGCTGGTGCATACGACATCCAGCGGCTCCTTCAGGTGGATATCAACATTGAGCGGCACGGTGTAGTCCCACTTCTGCCCGGGGACCGGAACGTCGTCGTCGACCACCAGCGGCTCCTTGCCAGACGCCTCACCACGGTGATGCTTGGCAGACGGAGGGGAGTTGCTCTATGATGCCTCCGCCATTCTCTTGGCAGACGAAGGGGAGTTACTCTATGATTCCTCCGCCATTGCCCTCCTGGCCAGTGATGGTGGAGGCAGAGGGGAGTTGCTTGATGCTGGAGGCAGAGGGAGGTAGAGGGAGGAAGATGGAGCGGCAATGGAATGAGGAGGGAGGCAGAGGGAGGAAGATGGAGCGGCAATGGAATAGGAGGGAAGTTACCTGGACGTGGGAAGAAAACCCCCTCTGCGTCGTGGGGAGTTGCCAGTGGAGGGGAGACGTGGGGAGTTGCCTCGAAAACTCAAACGTCCTGCCCTTTCGAGGGGAGACGTGGGCCCTCGAAAACTTTGGAGGGGAGACGTGGGCCCTCCTTTTTCTGAAACGTCCAGGAGGGGAGACGTGGGCCCTCCTGTTTCTGAAAACTACACCTATATCTGACGAAACTGAAGGTGTTCTTCAGTAGCTGATTAAAATTCAGTTAACAACAACATCAGTAAAATTCAGTTAATTAGCTGAAGAAGAGAAGAGAGAAAGTAGAGAGCAAGAGGACTACTTGCATTAACTGAAACGTTTTACTTTAAACTTGCATGCATTCTTTGCTTGTTTATATATATTCATACTGATGCAGTTACTTGCATGGGCCTGGCTGATGAAGAAAAACTTTATATATATTCATACTGATGTTGACTCTATAAATCATACTTATTGGACATGTTTTATGTGTTCATCCATCAATTGATCACGTTGAGAAAGACCATCGTGTCTCCGACCATTTTGCAAAGGTCATGTCTCCGACCATCGTGTCGTGATGAATTTGCAGGTACCCCGAGAGGCCCTTGAGTTTGTCGAAATGTTGATTAACTTCCGTTCCGGCAAATTCGGGTACTCCATATGTCCTATTTTCAGCAAAGGTCATGCTGAAATTTTCCTTGCTGCATTAAACCATAGGTGGCAATAGAGCCAAGTGATTAGGCCCAACTTAGAATTCTCCTTAGCATCGATAAACCCTAGATGATAAACCCAACATAGGTGGCAATAGAGCCAAGTGATTAGTGCCAAGTGATTAGGCCCAACCTAGGGTGCCTCGGCATCGATAAACCCTAAATGATGAAAACTTAACTTGGCTGCCCCGGATGCCTCGGTGTCGATGAGAACCTAAATGATGTACGCTTAGGCTTTTAGGGTGCCTCGGCGTCGACAAACCCTAAATGATGAAAGCTTAGGCTTTTAGGGTGCCTCGGTGTCGACAAACCCTAAATGATGAGACCATGATCTTGTTCCTTGACAATAACCAACTTTTTGACCAAACTTTTTTCCTATTTAGAGGGAAACATGGCCCACAACGATGAGGCCGATGGTTCGGGCGGCAAGCAATTCTGGGAGCTGTCCCAGGAGATGGAGGAACAACCTCACCGCTATGAGGACGCCGCGGAAGACACCGATCCTGAATACACAACCCCTAGTGGCATCGGGGATGACACCACTGATGGTGCCGCCGAGGATGCCACCACTGATGATGGCGGCGCACACACAGATGGAAGCCAATCGAAGAAGCAAAGGAAGGACCGGCGTCCGAATGCGCTCCGCACCGTCAAGGAGGAATTCACTCAAGTACAAGGGTAAGGTTCCCGGAGTCTACGACGACTGGGAGGAGTGTCGGAGACAGGTTCACCGTTTCAGCGGTAACAGTTACAAAGGGTACACCACTAGGGCGGAGGCCGAATCTAGATATGCCCGCTATCTAGCGGGAGAGAGGAGGGAGCGTTGGAGGAACCGGATGAGGACCAGTTTGATCGCGATGATGCTCATCATGATGACCACAACTCTCTTTTATGTGATGGTAGTTTAGATGATCGATATCGACTTGTAATGTGAAGACAAACTCGATACTCGCGGTCTTGAGACTTGTAATGTTTTATCTTTGTTCGGTCTTTTGAATTCGGAGACTAATATGATGAATTGTATTCGGAGACTAATCTTCTATTGTATTCGATGAATCTGATGTTGCTGTGTGCTGCTGTCTATATTCTGTCCAATAATATATTTTGTAACCTGTGCAAAAATCAGAAAAGCAAAAAAAACCAAATATTCAAAAAAAAACAAATATTCATACTAATGGCGCATCAAGGCAGAGTGCGCCATTAGTGTGCCAAAGGATACTAATTGCGCATCAAGGCAGAGTACGCCATTAGTGTGACAAAGCACATGGTTACATATGGCCCCCCGGGAGGCATACTAATGGCGCATGGAGTTACACACTAATGGCGCACTGCCAGGAGCGCCATTAGTATACCAGATACTAATGGCGCACCAGTGGTGCGCCATTAGTAAAAAATTCCAATGGCGTGCTACTAATGGCGCACCGGTAGTGCGCCATTAGTAGGCAAAACCGGTGCGCCATTAGTAGGCCTTTTCCTAGTAGTGTTTGTGGGGTCCGTTGGATGGACCTGAAATTTGACTATTTCGTCTGCTGGTTTAAAAGAGGTGGACTTGGACCTTTTATCGAGTATCACATCATCCTTATCCACCGTGGAGCGCAGCGCAGTTAATTCCTCTGCCGCTAGGGCTTCGGATAATGCCTCTAGGGCCAGTGCGGCTGTCTTATTTTCAGCGCGGAGTGCTGTATCTGGATCACTGGCGAGAGTGATTATTCCATTGGGTCCGGGCATTTTGAGCTTCATGTATCCATAATGGGGTATAGCTTGGAAGATTGTGAATGCCTCTCGCCCTAACAAAGCGTGATATCCGCTGCCAAATGGTGCCACTTGGAACGTGACCTCTTCGGACCTATAATTGTCCGGCGAGCCGAACACTACATCTAGTGTGATTTTTCCTGTGCAGCGTACTTCTCGACTAGGAATTATTCCCCTAAAGGTGGTGCTGCCTCGCTCAATGCGGCTCCAGTCAATTTCCATTTTTTGAAGGGTTTCCTCGTAGATGAGGTTTAATCCGCTGCCGCCATCCATGAGTGTCACACCCTAGCTAGTCATGCATTAGAGTGTTGCATCATGTTTACTCTTTCATCAGAAACTTGAAATGGGGATGACAGAACCCCCAGTCCCCTCTGAAACCAACTAGGGTTACTAAAATAATTTTTCAATGAACCTGAAATGCCCTTCTAAAATGCCCATCATTTTTGCCTTGGTTCAGAACCTCTGCCAAAAGTGGTGCACATTTTCCTAGGCCATCCTAAGGTTTTTGATTTAAATCATAAATATTTGAATTTGGGCATTTAAAATAATATAAAATATTTAAATGCTCAAATATCTCCAAACTAAAATGTTTCATGTTGGAAATAATCCAACTATGGACCAGGAGTAGTTTGGTGATTTTTGGAGTTGCCTAGGTATTTTATTTAATTCAACAAAGTTGCAGATATATTAAATAAAAACAGAAACAGAAAAAAAGGGAAAAACTTACCTGTGCGGCCCAGCCAGCTGGCCGGCCCAGCTAGCCAGCCCAGCCCACCACCGCCGTCGTCCTCCTGGCGCCAGTCGGCCAGGCGTGTGGCCGGCGCGCGCGCACGGCCACCGCGCCACGCCACCTCTCTCCCTGCCTGCCTGCCCTCCCCTCCTCGTCTCGGTGTCCCTGGACGACGCCACGCCTCCTCCCCTGCTCTCTCTCACTCTCCCCCGGCTCTCCCTCGCTCTCTCTCTCGCCCGGCCGAACACCACCGTCGCCGCCGTTCGCCATAGCCACCGTCTCCGACCACCCCTCGCTCCCCCGACTAGCTCAGGAGCTCCGCCTCGACTCCCTCTTCCTCCCCACCGCTCCACAGCTCCCCGGAAGCCCTGCATCGCCGCCACGTCGCCGTTCCCCTCTTCGGGCTCCGACCACCGTCGCCGTCGAATTCGCCGTCTCCAGCGCGTCCCCGAGCCCGCTTCGACGCCCACTGCAACCGCGGTGAGCTACGCCACCGTTTCCCCCTCTCCTCCCCTCGTTCCCTCACCGTAGCCTCCTCCCCACCACGGCCGAACCTCCGCCGTCGCCGAGCTCGCCGTCGACGCAGCTCCGGTGACCATTTGGTCACCCCGGCGAGTCCAACGAGTTCACAAAACCCCGTAGAGCATCCCTAGCGCCTCGCTTTGCTCGACTTCGAGCTCCAGCACCGTTCCCGTGCACGACCGAACCCCGGCGGCCGCAGCCGAGCTCGCCGCCGTCGACTCCGGCCACCCCGACCCCAACGGGCTCCGCCAAGAGCTGCGGGTTGTCCTCAGCTCCCCTCCGGTGGTCTCCGCGGTCCGTTTGGTGGCCGAAACGACCAAAATCACTTCCGCCGCCGCGTCGGGCTCGCCGGCGACTAAACGCCGGCAGCCGACACTGACTTTGACCACGGGTGGGCCCTGGTTGACTCCTCTGAGTCAATGACAGGTGGGGCCCAGCCCTGTTAATTAAACAGGATTAGTTTTAATTAAGTTTAATTAAAATAATCACCCTGACATGCGGGACCCACTGTCAGGTTTGACCCAGACCTGTTCCGTTGACCTGCTGACGTCACACTGACGTCAGGCTGACGCAGTAATTGAATTTCTGGATTTAAATTAAATCAGGAAATTCCAGAATATTAATTAAACTTCAAAAATTCATAACTTTTATTCTGTAACTCCAAATTGGACAAATTATATATGAAAAATGATCAGAAAAATCCAATCTATCCATCTGTACCATTTTCATGCATGATCAAACAAGTTAAATTGATGTTTTAAGCAGAACAAGAAAAGGCACTTTAAAAGGCCATATTTGAATTTGAAATTTGAATCCTTGATTCAAATTTGTTCAAACCCTTCTGGCTTTAGTTGCATTAGCCCAACACACTCATATTGCCATGTTTCATGCATGCATCATATTGTTGCACATTGTTTGGTGATGCTTGTGTATCGATGTCCTTTGCGACAGGTTCTGTCCCCGAGGAGTACCGTGATTACCCTAACGAAGAACCGTATCCGTGCATCGAACCATCAGGCAAGCAACCAACCATTTGATCATATCGATACAATCCCATGTTCTCGCTCCTGCTCTCTTTTACTGCATTAAGACAACGCGATTCAAACTGCTGTGTGCTACGGTAGTTGAACCCATTTCCTCTGCATGACCTGTCATTGCCACAGTAACTAGATGAAACCCACTAGCATGTGTAGGAGTTGATTGAGCCATATGTATGTGTTGTTCCTACCTTGCTATGCCTGCTATGCTTAGAGTCGTGTCAGGTCTGGTTCATCTGGGTGATGGGCTAGAGTGAAATGTTAATGTCGGTAATGAGAGTGGTGTGGTGAACACGATTTGGTAAAGGTATCGATGAGAGGCCATGTAGGAGTACATGGTGGGTTGTTTCATTGAAACCGACCTTAAGCACTGAGATCTGTATGTGTGATTTAAGAATCAGCTACTACCATGCATTGGGCCCGAAACCAATGGACCCTCTCGACTTCTTATTCACCCTAGTTCTCCGTCCAGGAGTTGCAAGTAGTTTCTGGTGTTTGTAGCCTACTGGAGGCCGTGGACAGCGCTGACCGTAGGGGTGGGCTGTGATGCGGTAGGTACGTGGCCGGGTGTACCGAATACCCGTTAGGTATCTCGGGAACCCTGTTCACATCGTTCGGGGCCGTATGGGAAACTTCGGCCGGACTCCCTGCGGATGGAACCTGAATAGGCGATAAACCTGGACTGGAGGCTTAGGTGATTAGGTAGGTCGTGGCCGACACCCACGTTGGGCTTCCGCTTGAAGGTTGCCGAGTACATGTCGTGTAAGCGACGATAAGTGGTGAGAGCGTGTATGAAGAAGTACACCCCTGCAGGGTTAACATGATCTATTCGAATAGCCGCGTCCGCGGTAAAGGACTACTTGGTTGCCTATACAGTTCATAGACAAGTAAATGGAAACTACTAAAAGCCTCAAGATAAGTGTGAGTGCCGAGGATGGCTCTTCCGTAGGAAGACGGAGGTGGATCCTCGGTAGTGTATTGAAGTGGTGAGTAGTGGACTCGTGTGCGCAAAACCATTTCAAGTTGGAGTATCGTAGGATAGTCTAGCCAAGAGTCAAAGCTGGCTTGCTGCAATAACTCCACCAACCCTTCTTGATACTATGCATGTATGTAGGATCTGATGTAAGTCTTGCTGAGTACCTTTGTACTCATGTTGCTATAATCTACATTTTTACAGAAGACGCTGCAACCCCTTCTGATGGGTTCTATGTAGACGTTGACATCAACGAGTAGGCTAAAGACCCAGGTGGTGACCCTGAGCTTGTGGAGGACCACGTAGTATAGCTAGGCTTTCCAAGCCTCTTTTATTTTACTAGTTGTCTGTACTCAGACAAGTTACTTCCGCTGTTGGCTTGTATGACTGTATGACTTGTATGTTGGGTCGCGAGACCCGTACCTTTGTGTATGATATGTATGGCTCCCTGAGCCTTAAATAAAGTACTTGTGTCGTAGAGTCATGTTGTGATGCTTCGTTGTATTTGCACATATCGAGCATATTGTGTGTATGATTGAAATGCTTGGTATGTGTGGGATCTGACTATCTAGTTGTTTATCTTTAGTAGCCTCTCTTACCGGGAAATGTCTCCTAGTGTTACCGCTGAGCCATGGTAGCTTGCTACTGCTCTGGAACACTTAGGCTGGCCGGCATGTGTCCTTCTTCGTTCCTGTGTCTGTCCCTTCGGGGAAATGTCACGCTTTGAGTACCGGAGTCCTGTTAGCCCGCTACAGCCCGGTTTACCGGAGTCCTGCTAGCCCAGTGCTACAGCCCGGACCCACTTGCTGATGACCGACACGTTCGAAGCTGGGTCATGGATGCCTGTCCCTGTAAGTCTGTGCCACTTTGGGTTTACGACTAGTCATGTCAGCCCGGGCTCCTTATCATATGGATGCTAGCGACACTATCATATACGTGAGCCAAAAGGCGCAAACGGTCCCGGGCAAAGGTAAGACGACACCCGTGGGGATACCGTGCGTGAGGCCGCAAAGTGATATGAGGTGTTACCGGCTAGATCGATGTGACATCGAGTCGGGGTCCTGACAGCGTTGGCATCAGAGCCGGACTGCCTGTAGGTTCTCCAAGCCAAACTGGTCGATGTTGAGTCTAGAAATTCTTTAGTTATATGTAGGGGAATTGCTTGTGGGTTGGAACGTAAGGCTCTTTTTACTCCTTATACCTTATGACTTTCTGATCTGAGTCAGTCCATTCTTCCACCGGGGGTTAAGGAATTAGGATCTGTTCTCTCTATCAGGATCACGTGTTACTAATCAGTAGTACCTTATAAGTTTGATGGTTACCAGCCTAGTTCAGTTCTACTACCACATTATGTTGTTAGAATGGTTCCAGAACTTTGATGTGATGATGTTGAGTGTGTACGAAATCCTTTGTCAAATGTCTCAAATCCTTTTTGAGCATTTACAGCTGTTATGCTGCCGAAATTTTGCTAGAAATTCTAATGCCTTGCATTATGATTGTGCTTTCAGATGGCCACTCGCGACCTCAATCAAGTGGTTCGCCTGACTCGATGCCTAGATGTACCCGGCCATACTGCTAAGTTGGTCAGGGTAATGACTGAGGCTGGATACCGCTGGTATCCTGAGTACACGGTCGAAGAGCAATTCCGAGACTTCAATCAAAGCCAGTATCTCTGCACTGTCAGGATATTTCCATCTTATCCTGGATCCACCGAGCCTCTTCACTGCTCCTATGGACTCGGGGTTACTATCGAGATGGCTGTGCAGGATGCCGCCTACTCTATGATGACCATTATGCGAGTCAGATCTGGTTTATTTCGGGACTCTGACTTCCGGTATATGCCAGGATCACTTCCGGGAGCACAAGGGTATCTCCAGGCTATCTATGCTGACTCCACTCAGGAGGATTCACGGACTCGCACCACTGCTGAGATGCTCGAGGATAAGGACCGTGAAAATCGGGCCTTAAGGTTAGAGCTCTTCAATACCCGTGCTGACCACTGGGCCACTTTGACTCGGTTCGCACCGGCGGTGCAAGCTGGATATTCAGATATGCGCGATCTCTATCCTGTGAGATCTGCTCTGCCAGACGTGATGGTTTGGCGTGATGTAGGAGGCATCACCCCACCTCGCGGTCCCCGCAGGCCACCGTTTGTTGGTCCAAGGCCTCATCCTAGCCCCTATGGTCCACAAGCTCCGCGAGACCGTCTGTTTCCGGATGATCATGTTGAACTTCCAGGCTATGGAGGTGACTTCTACGAGGACTACTACGGATCGGTCTGAGTTAGTAGTAGTATCACTAGTTCGCACTAGCTGTGTCGTCTATCGTCCTGCGTGACTCGTGGGATATGACCTAGTTTGTACTCTTCCGGAGGTGTAGAAAAATAATGTATAGGAGCTTGGAATGCCTCCGATGAGATGTAATCCTCTTTTCACCGTAATAGTACTTTGTTTGGTCTTGTACTAAACCCTGTATGGTGTGTATGACGATGGAATAAAAGAAGCAGTTTCTGTATCTACCATGTCATACGGATGATCATCTTGCATTCCGAGTTATTCCTTACATTATGTATCCTATGTCGGAATTTTACCATCCTGACTAAATCATTGTCTTGTTTACCTAGGATGGTCAACACGCGCGCTAACCCTGCTTCCCAAGAGCAGGCCGAAGGCAGTGAAGCCAGGAATGAAATCTGCCTCATCCTCCTTCACTAGCCGAGGTGATGATGGAAGCTGAGAGAAACAAGCGGGAGACAAACCGTTTGTTGGAGCGTATTGAACAGAATACAGCACACCATCAGAGGGCTAACGTGGTGTCACTCAGTGATTTTATCAAATTGCATCCACCCACGTTCCACCACTCCGTCGAGCCTCTCGACGCTGATGACTGGCTTCGCAGTATCTCTCACAAACTGCGTTCCGCGCTGGTAGCGGAGGCTGACAAGGTCACCTTTGCTGCATATCATCTTGAAGGCCCCGCCAGTCTATGGTGGGAGAATTATGGAGCTATGCGCCCAGCGGGCCATGTCACCACTTGGGCTGAGTTCAGCGAGGCTTTCCGTGAACATCACATTCCGGAGGGTCTCATGGACCGTAAGCGTGAAGAATTTTGCAATTTCACCCAAGGCCGACTTTCTGTGGATGCCTATAGCAGGGAGTTTGGTAAGCTCGCCCGATATGCAACTGAGGAAGTGTCTACTGACGCCAAGAAGCAAGCAAGGTTCCGTAAGGGCCTTAGTCCTGAGCTTCGCCGCGACCTCCGTCTGCATGAGTGCACATCTTTTCCGAAACTTGTCAACAAAGCCATCAGTGCTGAAACTGGTCAGACTGATTATGACGCAACACGCAAGCATGGCCGTGACATGGGTTCCTCATCCGGTGCTGGTCCTCAGAAGCGCCGCGTGTGGGTGCCCAACACCGCCCTGCCACCCAGGTTCACACCGAGGCCATCTTTCCAGGCGCCTCGC
Source organism: Triticum aestivum (assembly GCF_018294505.1). NCBI lineage: Eukaryota > Viridiplantae > Streptophyta > Magnoliopsida > Poales > Poaceae > Triticum > Triticum aestivum. Next base: position 655,405,093 of record NC_057795.1, on the reverse strand, counting down.
CCCGTTCAACAGTCTGCTCCAGCCAAGCCCTATGGGGGTCCAACCAATAATGCTCCTCCACGTACCAGTTCCGTGACTTGTTTCAAATGTGGGGAATCTGGTCACTATATGCGTGAGTGCCCCCAGACCAACCCCAATCAATCTGCTAAAGCTGTTGGCCGTGGCAAGCCGACAGGAAAAATATTCCACGCCAAGCCGGTCACCGCTTCACGTGGCCATGTCAACTGTATCTCTGCCGAAGAAGCTCAAGAGGATCCCAACGTCGTTCTCGGTACGCTTCTTGTTAATTGCCACCCGGCATCTGTTCTTTTCGATACAGGAGCCTCTCATTCTTTTATATCTGAAAATTATGCTCGTTTGCATAACGTTGCATTCTGTGACTTGCCATCCACTATGGAAATCTCTACCCCTGGGTCTAGATGGCAGACCTCTAGGGTAAGTTATGGAAATGAGATCCAAGTCGACAGACTTGTTTTCCTTGCATCTTTGATAGCCCTTAAATCTTCAGATATTAATATCATTCTGGGTATGGACTGGATGTCAGCTCATCATGCCCAAATTGATTGCTTCTCTAGGACTGTTCAACTCACCCATCCTTCGGGGAAGATAGTCAATGTCTTGACCCGAATAGCCAAGCGACAATTATATTCTCTTAACGCCAGCCCTTTGCCAGACCTTGAGGACGTTCCGGTAGTCCGTGACTTCCCGGATGTCTTTCCAGAGGAATTGCCAGGTGTCCCACCTGACAGGGATGTTGAGTTCGTAATAGACCTCATTCCAGGAACCGTTCCGATTGCTAGAAGACCCTACAAGATGGCACCTCTAGAACTAGCCGAGCTTAAGAAACAACTCGATGAGTCCTTGAAAAAGGGTTTCATCCGCCCTAGTTCATCTCCGTGGGCTTGCCCCGTCCTGTTCGTCAAGAAGAAGGATGGTACGGACCGGATGGTTGTAGATTACCGACCTGTCAACTTGGTCACAATCAAGAACAAATATCCACTTCCCAGGATCAACGATCTGTATGATCAGCTTGCTGGATCCTCAGTCTTCTCCAAGATGGATTTGAGGTTGGGCTACCATCAAATCAAAATCAGAAACGGGGACATTCCTAAAACGGCCTTTGTTACTCGTTATGGCCAATACGAGTACACCGTCATGTCCTTCGGTTTAACCAACGCTCCAGCCACCTTTTCTCGGTTAATGAACTCAATCTTCATGGAGTATTTGGATAAATTCGTCGTAGTTTATCTCGATGATATACTCATCTACTCCAAGAACGAGGAAGAACATGCCGAACATCTAAGGCTAGTGTTGAAGAAACTTCGAGAGCATCGCCTTTATGCCAAATTTTCTAAATGTGAATTCTGGTTGTCAGAAGTGACCTATCTGGGTCATGTAATATCTGGTAAAGGTATTGCTGTTAACCCTGAGCGAGTTCAAGCCGTCCTTGATTGGACTCCACCCGAATCGGTCAAGCAAGTTCGGAGTTTTCTAGGCTTAGCGAGCTATTGTCGTCGCTTTGTCGAGAACTTCTCCAAGGTTGCTAAACCTCTAACCGAACTCCTCAAGAAAGATAAGAAGTTCGAATGGACTCCACAATGTGAGCACAGCTTTCAGGAACTGAAAAGACGCCTGACCTCTGCTCCCGTGCTGGTACCGCCAGACTTCTCCAAGGACTTTGTTATCTACTGCGACGCCTCGCGACAAGGACTAGGTTGCATTCTCATGCAAGATCGACACGTAATTGCTTACGCTTCACGGCAATTGCACCCACATGAGGAGAATTATCCTACTCATGATCTAGAGCTTGCAGCCGTAGTCTATGCACTTAAGACCTGGCGACATTACCTCCTCGGTAATCGTTGCGAAATATTCACTGATCACCAAAGTCTGAAGTATATTTTCACCCAACCGGATTTGAATCTCAGGCAGAGACGTTGGGTTGAATTGATCACAGACTTCGACTTAGGAATAACCTACACCCCAGGGAAAGCCAACGTCATGGCTGATGCGCTAAGTCGTAAATCTTATTGTAACAACCTGATGTTACAACAAAGTCAACCGCTTCTCCATGAGGAATTTCGGAAAGCTTAACCTTCACATTGTTCCTCAAGGTTTTCTCTCCACCTTGGTGGCAAAACCTACCCTTACGGATCAAATTATCAAAGCACAGAAGGTAGATCCGGGAATCTCCCGCATCAAGAGGAACATTCAGAAAGGAATTGCGGATTGTTTCTCCATTAATGATCAAGGAGTCGTATACTTCGGGGATCGACTAGTAGTTCCCAAAGTGCGCAACCTAAGGCGATTAATCCTTAAGGAAGCTCATGAATCTCCTCTCACTATTCATCCCGGTAGTACTAAGATGTATCAGGACCTACGCCAGAGGTTCTGGTGGACTAGGATGAAGAGAGAAATTGCTCAGTATATTGCAAATTGCGACGTCTGTCGTCGTGTAAAAGCAGAGCATCAACGGCCTGCTGGCACCCTTCAACCCTTAGCTATTCCTGAATGGAAATGGGATAAAATTGGTATGGATTTCATTACCGGCTTTCCCAGGACCAAAAGAGGGAATAATGCTATTTTCGTCGTGGTCGATCGTCTTTCCAAAGTAGCTCATTTCTTACCTGTTCGTGAGAGTATAACCGCTAGCCAGCTGGCAGACTTATACATCTCCCGAATAGTGTCCCTCCATGGTGTTCCTTTGGAAATCAATTCGGATCGAGGAAGTCTTTTCACCTCTCGATTTTGGGAAAGTTTCCAAAATGCTATGGGGACTCGTCTCTCCTTTAGCACCGCTTTCCACCCTCAGTCAAGTGGTCAAGTGGAACGCGTCAATCAGATTCTAGAAGACATGCTTCGAGCCTCCGTTATCTCTTTCGGAATGGACTGGGAGAAGTGCCTTCCATTTGCCGAATTCGCTTACAACAACAGCTATCAATCTAGCTTGGGTAAAGCCCCTTTTGAAGTTCTCTATGGACGACGATGTCGAACACCCCTTAACTGGTCAGAGACCGGGGAAAGACAATTCTTTGGCCCGGATATGATTCAGGAAGCAGAAGAACAAGTTCGTATCGTTCGTGAAAAGTTGAAAACAGCCCAATCCCGTCAAAAGAGTCAATATGACCGAAAACATAAGGCTATGACTTTCGAGGTTGACGAGAAGGCTTATCTTCGGGTCACCCCTCTGAAGGGAACCCATCGTTTCGGTATCAAAGGCAAATTGGCTCCTCGTTACATTGGACCTTTTCGCATTCTTGCCAAACGAGGAGAAGTTGCCTACCAGTTGGAACTACCTCCGCACCTCTCCAGAGTTCACGATGTCTTCCACGTTTCTCAACTCAGGCGTTGCTTCTCGGATCCTATCCGTGAAGTGGACCACGAAACGCTTGATCTCCAAGATGATCTTACATATCGAGAGTACCCCATTCGTATCCTCGATCAGGCCGAACGTACCACGCGACGTCATAATATCAAGTTTCTCAAGGTTCAATGGTCGCACCATTCTGAGGATGAAGCAACTTGGGAAAGGGAGGATCGTCTTCGACTTGAATATCCCGCCTTCTTCGCGGAGGAACCCAAATCTCGGGACGAGATTCTTTTGAGTGGGGGTGAGTTGTCACACCCTAGCTAGTCATGCATTAGAGTGTTGCATCATGTTTACTCTTTCATCAGAAACTTGAAATGGGGATGACAGAACCCCCAGTCCCCTCTGAAACCAACTAGGGTTACTAAAATAATTTTTCAATGAACCTGAAATGCCCTTCTAAAATGCCCATCATTTTTGCCTTGGTTCAGAACCTCTGCCAAAAGTGGTGCACATTTTCCTAGGCCATCCTAAGGTTTTTGATTTAAATCATAAATATTTGAATTTGGGCATTTAAAATAATATAAAATATTTAAATGCTCAAATATCTCCAAACTAAAATGTTTCATGTTGGAAATAATCCAACTATGGACCAGGAGTAGTTTGGTGATTTTTGGAGTTGCCTAGGTATTTTATTTAATTCAACAAAGTTGCAGATATATTAAATAAAAACAGAAATAGAAAAAAAGGGGAAAACTTACCTGTGCGGCCCAGCCAGCTGGCCGGCCCAGCTAGCCAGCCCAGCCCACCACCGCCGTCGTCCTCCTGGCGCCAGTCGGCCAGGCGTGTGGCCGGCGCGCGCGCACGGCCACCGCGCCACGCCACCTCTCTCCCTGCCTGCCTGCCCTCCCCTCCTCGTCTCGGTGTCCCTGGACGACGCCACGCCTCCTCCCTGCTCTCTCTCACTCTCCCCCGGCTCTCCCTCGCTCTCTCTCTCGCCCGGCCGAACACCACCGTCGCCGCCGTTCGCCATAGCCACCGTCTCCGACCACCCCTCGCTCCCCCGACTAGCTCAGGAGCTCCGCCTCGACTCCCTCTTCCTCCCCACCGCTCCACAGCTCCCCGGAAGCCCTGCATCGCCGCCACGTCGCCGTTCCCCTCTTCGGGCTCCGACCACCGTCGCCGTCGAATTCGCCGTCTCCAGCGCGTCCCCGAGCCCGCTTCGACGCCCACTGCAACCGCGGTGAGCTACGCCACCGTTTCCCCCTCTCCTTCCCCTCGTTCCCTCACCGTAGCCTCCTCCCCACCACGGCCGAACCTCCGCCGTCGCCGAGCTCGCCGTCGACGCAGCTCCGGTGACCATTTGGTCACCCCGGCGAGTCCAACGAGTTCACAGAACCCCGTAGAGCATCCCTAGCGCCTCGCTTTGCTCGACTTCGAGCTCCAGCACCGTTCCCGTGCACGACCGAACCCCGGCGGCCGCAGCCGAGCTCGCCGCCGTCGACTCCGGCCACCCCGACCCCAACGGGCTCCGCCAAGAGCTGCGGGTTGCCCTCAGCTCCACTCCGGTGGCCTCCGCGGTCCATTTGGTGGCCGAAACGACCAAAATCACTTCCGCCGCCGCGTCGGGCTCGCCGGCGACTAAACGCCGGCAGCCGACACTGACTTTGACCACGGGTGGGCCCTGGTTGACTCCTCTGAGTCAATGACAGGTGGGGCCCAGCCCTGTTAATTAAACAGGATTAGTTTTAATTAAGTTTTAATTAAAATAATCACCCTGACATGCGGGACCCACTGTCAGGTTTGACCCAGACCTGTTCCGTTGACCTGCTGACGTCACACTGACGTCAGGCTGACGCAGTAATTGAATTTCTGGATTTAAATTAAATCAGGAAATTCCAGAATATTAATTAAACTTCAAAAATTCATAACTTTTATTCTGTAACTCCAAATTGGACAAATTATATATGAAAAATGATCAGAAAAATCCAATCTATCCATCTGTACTATTTTCATGCATGATCAAACAAGTTAAATTGATGTTTTAAGCAGAACAAGAAAAGGCACTTTAAAAGGCCATATTTGAATTTGAAATTTGAATCCTTGATTCAAATTTGTTCAAACCCTTCTGGCTTTAGTTGCATTAGCCCAACACACTCATATTGCCATGTTTCATGCATGCATCATATTGTTGCACATTGTTTGGTGATGCTTGTGTATCGATGTCCTTTGCGACAGGATCTGTCCCCGAGGAGTACCGTGATTACCCTAACGAAGAACCGTATCCGTGCATCGAACCATCAGGCAAGCAACCAACCATTTGATCATATCGATACAATCCCATGTTCTCGCTCCTGCTCTCTTTTACTGCATTAAGACAACGCGATTCAAACTGCTGTGTGCTACGGTAGTTGAACCCATTTCCTCTGCATGACCTGTCATTGCCACAGTAACTAGATGAAACCCACTAGCATGTGTAGGAGTTGATTGAGCCATATGTATGTGTTGTTCCTACCTTGCTATGCCTGCTATGCTTAGAGTCGTGTCAGGTCTGGTTCATCTGGGTGATGGGCTAGAGTGAAATGATTATGTCGGTAATGAGAGTGGTGTGGTGAACACGATTTGGTAAAGGTATCGATGAGAGGCCATGTAGGAGTACATGGTGGGTTGTTTCATTGAAGCCGACCTTAAGCACTGAGATCTGTATGTGTGATTTAAGAATCAGCTACTACCATGCATTGGGCCCGAAACCAATGGACCCTCTCGGCTTCTTATTCACCCTAGTTCTCCGTCCAGGAGTTGCAAGTAGTTTCTGGTGTTTGTAGCCTACTGGAGGCCGTGGACAGCGCTGACCGTAGGGGTGGGCTGTGATGCGGTAGGTACGTGGCCGGTGTACCGAATACCCGTTAGGTATCTCGGGAACCCTGTTCACATCGTTCGGGGCCGTATGGGAAACCTCGGCCGGACTCCCTGCGGATGGAACCTGAATAGGCGATAAACCTGGACTGGAGGCTTAGGTGATTAGGTAGGTCGTGGCCGACACCCACGTTGGGCTTCCGCTTGAAGGTTGCCGAGTACATGTCGTGTAAGCGACGATAAGTGGTGAGAGCGTGTATGAAGAAGTACACCCCTGCAGGGTTAACATGATCTATTCGAATAGCCGCGTCCGCGGTAAAGGACTACTTGGTTGCCTATACAGTTCATAGACAAGTAAATGGAAACTACTAAAAGCCTCAAGATAAGTGTGAGTGCCGAGGATGGCTCTTCCGTAGGAAGACGGAGGTGGATCCTCGGTAGTGTATTGAAGTGGTGAGTAGTGGACTCGTGTGCGCAAAACCATTTCAAGTTGGAGTATCGTAGGATAGTCTAGCCAAGAGTCAAAGCTGGCTTGCTGCAATAACTCCACCAACCCTTCTTGATACTATGCATGTATGTAGGATCTGATGTAAGTCTTGCTGAGTACCTTTGTACTCATGTTGCTATAATCTACATTTTTACAGAAGACGCTGCAACCCCTTCTGATGGGTTCTATGTAGACGTTGACATCAACGAGTAGGCTAAAGACCCAGGTGGTGACCCTGAGCTTGTGGAGGACCACGTAGTATAGCTAGGCTTTCCAAGCCTCTTTTATTTTACTAGTTGTCTGTACTCAGACAAGTTACTTCCGCTGTTGGCTTGTATGACTGTATGACTTGTATGTTGGGTCGTGAGACCCGTACCTTTGTGTATGTTATGTATGGCTCCCTGAGCCTTAAATAAAGTACTTGTGTCATAGAGTCATGTTGTGATGCTTCGTTGTATTTGCACATATCGAGCATATTGTGTGTATGATTGAAATGCTTGGTATGTGTGGGATCTGACTATCTAGTTGTTTATCTTTAGTAGCCTCTCTTACCGGGAAATGTCTCCTAGTGTTACCGCTGAGCCATGGTAGCTTGCTACTGCTCTGGAACACTTAGGCTGGCCGGCATGTGTCCTTCTTCGTTCCTGTGTCTGTCCCTTCGGGGAAATGTCACGCTTTGAGTACCGGAGTCCTGTTAGCCCGCTACAGCCCGGTTTACCGGAGTCCTGCTAGCCCAGTGCTACAGCCCGGACCCACTTGCTGATGACCGACACGTTCGAAGCTGGGTCATGGATGCCTGTCCCTGTAAGTCTGTGCCACTTTGGGTTTACGACTAGTCATGTCAGCCCGGGCTCCTTATCATATGGATGCTAGCGACACTATCATATACGTGAGCCAAAAGGCGCAAACGGTCCCGGGCAAAGGTAAGACGACACCCGTGGGGATACCGTGCGTGAGGCGGCAAAGTGATATGAGGTGTTACCGGCTAGATTGATGTGACATCGAGTCGGGGTCCTGACAATGAGTACCTTGGTAAGACGAAAGCCGTCCACTATCGGACTGAGGACCAATGCGGCTGGTGCTCTAGCTGTTCGGAATTTAGGTTCGTCGCTGGCATTGAAGGTGATAGCTGTGTCGCTCCATGGATTTGTTGTTGCTACTTGGTAGACTTCGGCAAGACTGCGGATTGTTCGTTTCCACATGTTATTTGATGCGAAAGTCTCGAAGACTGTTAATACCGTACTGGTGCTGCTGGGCTGGTTGCCCGGGGCTAAAAAGCCTTCGCCACTTTTGGCCACCTGCCGTAATATCCAACATGCTCGAAGGCTATGTGTTGGAGTGGCGCCCTCCGTACTGTGGATTTTGCAGGGTCCGTTGAGCCATCCCTCCAGTACGGTTCCGTACCCTTTATGGGGTTTTTGCTTTTTGGTTTTTAACCCAGGTGCTTGAGTATGACGCAGCCTTTTATTTCGGACTGGGGTTGTATTCAGGGCCGGATTGTCCCAAAACCTAGTTTCAGTTTTCCAGGCACTTCCCATCGCGCAGTATTTTTGTACAATGGTCGCTAGGTTGGCGAAGCGTGTAACTTCACGACGATTGATGGCGTTTATGATCCCCTTGTCCATGCAATTGTTGCAGAAGATTGAAATCGCGCTTTCTTCACGGCAGCCCTTTATCCTGTCCATAACCAGGAGGAATCTGGCCCAGTAATGATGTACTGTTTTATCGGGCTCTTGCCATATTTGAGATAGATCGCTTATGTTTGGGTGGGTGGGTGGAATCAAGTTCGGAACCCCGCCCAATCTGAGGCTCAAAGGCTAAGAAGCTTCCGGATTCAGAAGCTTGGTTTGCTGGACGCTTTCCAACACATCTGGTCCGATGCCTGACTTTAGGTTCAGTATTTGATTAGCGTCCGTCCCTCCGCGGGAATCCGGCATGGAGGGATCGGGAATCCGGAAATAGTTGGTTTTTAACATAGAAGAAGAATCACCGCATTGTTCCTCTACCACGACAACGTGGTGGGTAACCTGGGGAGAGTTGATTTCTCTCAGATCGGTTTTAAGCCCAATCTGATCGTAGTCGGTAGAGACTCCCAGGGCGGCGATGCGATCCAAGAGCTCGTTTACGGAGGAGAGCTCAATCGGATCTAGCTGCTCGGCGAATTCCGAGCTGACGTGAAGATCGCTTTTAATGACCTGAGAGGTCATTGTCGGAGCGATGGCCGAACAGGCGGTCATAAGAAAACCACCTAGCCGGATAGTCTGGCCGGCGGCCAAGGCTCCCTTGACGATGGTGCCATCTTTGAAGACGGGAAAAGGCATCCTTCCTGATGGTGACAGCACAGAGGAACTCTCAAGAAAGCACCAATGTCGGTGTCAAAACCGGCGGATCTCGGGTAGGGGGTCCCGAACTGTGCATCTAGGCGGATGCTAACAGGAGACAAGGGACACGCTGTTTTACCCAGGTTCGGGCCCTCTTGATGGAGGTAAAACCCTACGTCCTGCTTGATTAATATTGATGATGTGTGTTACAAGAGTGGATCTACCACGGGATCAAGGAGGCTAAACCCTAGAAGCTAGCCTATGGTATGATTGTTATTCGTCCTATGGACTAAAGTCATCCGGTTTATATAGACACCGGAGAGGGCTAGGGTTACACAAAGTCGGTTACAATGATAGGAGATCTACATATCCGTATCGCCAAGCTTGCCTTCCACGTCAAGGAAAGTCCCATCCGGACACGGGGCGAAGTCTTCAATCTTGTATCTTCATAGTCTTGGAGTCTGGCCGATGATGGTAGTCCGGCTATCCGGACACCCCCTAGTCCGGGACTCCCTCAGGCAACATAAGAACAAAGCTAATAGAAGAGTCGGCTGCCAGCTCTATAGCACTGTCAGGTCAGCTATATAGCCTGCTTATATAATAAACTGGCTGTAGATTAGCTATAGTATTTAATGCTTGCATCAAGAAAGATGCAGAGAAAGGCATACTGATTGGCTGGCGCTTGCCTTTAGTCATTGTGCGGGCTGCATGTTGGCTCGATTCCATCGGAACTTGTGCTATCGCTAGCGATTGATGAAGCGCCGGCGCCCATCTCACTTCTACTTTCTCTCTCCTCCAGTTAAGGTTTTGCTGATGTGGAACATCTTATAGCTAGCTGACTAGGACCTATTATACTTGCTCTAAGTAGTAGCATGCACTTGGGACTCGCAAACATGCTTATGTGGCAGGAAATTAAAGAAGAGAGAGATGATTATGTAAGTAGATATCGTAACATAATAAATGTGATGCTGCTATCTGTCATGCATGTCAATAAATGAGACCACCTATGATACTAATCTATAATACTATGCACTATAGATGTAGTGTAATATACTAGTACCATATGCATGATACTAGTATATGATACTCCCCATTATGACCAGCCTAATATGCCTACTAATGCATCTAAACGGAGGGAGTATAATTTTTATTTTCACAAGTTCCATGCTCCACACAGACTAGCTCACCTCTTGCATCGTTTGTAATGAGCCACTAAGAGCATCCACAGTGTCTAGAGGCACGGTTGCCTCTAAACTGGGACCCATGGTCCTACTTCTAATCCCAGATGAAAACCATGCAGTGTGTCGCCTCTTGTTCTAGTGCCAAAATTGTATCTGTAAGTGAATATTATATGGTGCCTTTACCAAGCAACCCATGGCTTCCACATACAACTAAATGACTGACAAGCGGGGACATTGGAATATTTTATTCGGCAAGGAGAGTTGGAGACGGGCGCTAAGGCTGGTCATAGTGAGGAGTAACTTAGACTAGTAACATGCATATATTACTAGTCTATGTTACTACCTCTATAGTGCATAGTATCATAGATTAGTATCATAGATGATCTCATTTATTGTCATGCCTGCCACATAAGCATGTTTGCGAGCCCCAAGTGCATGATACTACTTATGTTACCCCCACTATGGCCAGCCTAAGCTTGGAGGCGTCTCCAAGCTGTTTTTGCTTAGAGGCTGGGGATGCAATGTATAGAGGCAACCTTTATAGGCTTGGAGGCAGCCTTAGAGGCAGCAAATACGCACATTGTGGATACCCTAAGGGTACACAAACGTCCAGCTGCCTCGACAAACCTGCAGCGAACGTGTCATTGTAAACGTGGCAGAATCTACGCTGAAATTTCCTCGCCAATGCCCATTGCTTCCTCTTCATCTCATCTGTTGGATCAGTTTCACTTGGATCAAGCACCATCACAATATTCTTCTCAGAGAATGTACAAGGACCAGTAATCCATGAAAAGCATAAGGAACATGAACTAAACATCGACTCACAAAGCAGTCAGAAATCAAACACAGAAAATCATACCACTCAGTCACTCATCAGTCCCCCATCAAATATGGTTTACCTTCTTCAGCCAATCAATTATGTACCCCATCAGTGTTAGAAATGATCTTGATTAATTAGTTTCCAAGAGTCAAAGCTTTGCATGTTTTTTTTTTGCGAAAAGATCAGATCGATTATAAAGATTAATTAATTTATTGTCTTGAAATTTTTGTTGCGTCTGGTCATACGAGGTATATATTTGCGCATTGTGGACTGACAAACTCTACATATTGCGTGTAGCTAGAAGTATCTATCAAGACCATCATGTCAATATAACTGCTAATGCTACTGCTGTGGAGTCACCACTAGAAGAGGATAAGCTCGCCTTGACATGGTGTGTCTCAAGGAATTGCGACCCCAATTTCCCAGGTGAAGGCTATCACCAACCATGCACATGCTGCTTCTCGCTGCCGGGCGCCCCATGTTGGCACACTTTTGAAGAGTTCAAGGCAAAATGCCCAACCTGCCACCCTAAATGCTAATCTGAATCGGCAAAAAGTATGCTAGATGAACCTGTCCATGGCAGGGTTACCATAATAAAACAACTATTGTAGTTGAATTAGGGATCACGCTTAAAAGTTGTACTATCAAAGGATAAGATGGGATTTCACCTGTCATAAAATGTTTGATATATATTATTTAGATGGTTGTCGAGTTTTTGTTTTTATTGTTTTGCATTGCCAATGTCCTCTTTTTGTCCGCTTGTCGCTTTTGAGAACATACATGCCGTTCAGATGGGGAGGTGAAAATGGCAAGTTCTACATCTTCATATATAGTATCGTCTTTGGCCTTGACTCTGAGGAGAGGAGCAGCGAGCGAGGCTCGTGGTGAGGTGCGCCGCGGCAGCGATCTATTCTGCGTGCACGCGCGTGTTACCGCCGCAGTGATGCGTATACCCCCATGCGTATCCACTTGTTTCCAAGGATCACATACAGTATATATTAACGCGATTAGTTTCCGTGCCGATCGGATCGCGCGGCAAAATACGCAAGAGCACGTACGGCGAGCCTAGCTAGCAACCGAGAAAGCTAGCTGCTGCTGCCTCCCTCATAGTCGTCATAGTCGCGGCAAAGAGGAGCCGTCAAACCCGCTTTGGATCTCGAAGTCGAAACACCCCACGGGGCAAGAACCTGTGAGCACAGGAACCCAAAGATCTTTAAATAAAGAGAAGTAGTACTCCCACTATCCATCTATATAGGGTGTAATACATTTTACGAGGCTAACTTTAACCACGTGTTAGAGCAAATATATGACATGCAAATTACACAAAGCATACCGTCAAATTCGTACGTAAAAGGAGCTTCCAATATTTTTTTATTGTACATCTCATATAATATTAGTCTTATTAATAGTCAAAGATAATCTCAAAAAATGTATTAGGCCCTACATATATGGATGGAGGGAGTAGTATCAGTGAAAACTACTACATGTGCAAACAATCAAAACGCCCAACTTGAACAAGAAGACCAGAGGCTTCAACCACTCAGACACCAGCAGCATCCTAAATCATCCGCCTCCCATGACTTGCAGAACGGTCAACAATCACGCCACTTTTTTTTGAAACGGAAGGTAAAAGATTTGCCTCATATATTAATTAAAGCGAGAGGAGAGTTTTACAGTTACCTCGACCACACGGCATGACAATTACTCGCGCATTACAATACCCCCTAGTTTCTTAGCTCCCGCAATTTACCACAACTTGGCCTCACTCAAAATGACACCAACAAGATTGGCGCGGGAGCGCTCTTGTGACGGGAGACACACGAGTTTCTCTCATTCCATATAGTCCATGAGACTAGCATGGTGAGGGAGGCCATGGCCTTCTGATCAGGGTTTTGCATGTCGGTTCTCCTCGTCCACCAATCACTTATAGATTCCTCAAGATTCCATGTGGATGTATCCACATGTGTCAGTCCAAACTTGTTAATAACCATCCTCCATAGTTTAAGGGTGTAGCGGCACCTGTAGAAGAGGTGGGCTCCCGTTTCTTGCACCCTCTTGCACAGAGAGCATAGGCCACAATTTTCCCAACCCCTTTTTCCTAACCTATCCGTTGTCCATATCCTGTCTTGCAGTGCCAACCAAGCGAAGAATTTCACCTTTGCTGGTGCCCATGCCTTCCAGGCCATGTGGTCCATAGGAGATAGGATCATGCCCAGGAATTGGGCCTTGTAAGCTGACGCCGCCGAGTAAGTACCATCATTGGAGAGCTTCTAAACGATGGCATCCTCCATGTGCACATCAAGTTGGAAGTCATGTAGTAGCATCCAGAGAGAAAAAGAACTCCCGAATGTGGTTAACAGTGATGGTAGTGTGGGGATCAATCGTCAAAATCCAAGCATGGTTCCTAAGGGCCTCGCACACCTTCCAATTTTTCCGCCTCGAAGCCTCGAAAGTGAGGGGGCAATGTCCTTTGGCTTACGCCCAAGCAGCCAGGGGAATCCCAGAATGGTGTTTTTGCTCCATCGCCAACAGTGATGGTGGTGCAAGCATAGAAAAATCCAGGCCCTTCTCGTCACATGGGTTTCCCAGGCCCACCCACAATTTATTCGACTCTTTCCACTCATACCAAGGCCACCAAAGTCTTAGAGTACGCACAAATTTGTTCGTATTGAGCACCCCAAGACCACCATAATCAAGTGGGCGGCACACAGTGTCCCGGTTGACCTTGCACTTGGCACCCGTCATCTTATCCGAGCCGGACCAAAGGAAAGCCCACTGAATCTTATTGAGGTGCTAAAGGGTGCTAGGAGGGACAACAAGAGGTGTGATGAAGTACACAACCAGAGAAGTGTGAACTGACTTGACTAATGTCGCACGCCCAATGGTGGTGATGTTCTGCCCATCCCAAGTGACCAACTTTCCGGCAGCTTTGTTCTCGAGGAATTGAAAGTACACCTTCTTGAGGTGCCAAACTGAAGGGGAAGACCCAGATACATAGGGAAGGAAGCTCTTGAAGCCAGCAAGTTTTGTAGGAGATTTTCCAAGTTGATGTTGCTGCACCAAATAGGCACAACTGAGCTCTAGAGAAAGTTGGTGGAAAGGCCCGTGGCCTCACGAAAACCCTTGAGAATGGCCGCAAGGTTGTTGATAGCCCCCTTAATTGGGGCCATGAAGACAGCAGCACCGTCTGCATAGAGCGATGTTTGCACCATGGCACCTCGACCACAAATTTTATGGAGAAGGCCTTTTCTAGTTGCCATGTCAAGAAGCTGGTGAAGGGGGGGTCAATTGATATGACAAAGAGCTGCAGGGAGAGGGGATCCCCTTGCCGTAGACCCTTGCTGTGCAAAATGGGTGGTCCATCCACCCCATTCAAGAGGACACGCGAAGATGACATGGAATGGAGGGCGGTGATCCAATTTCGCACTTTGCTAGGGAAGCCTTTTCTCTGTAGGAGGTCTAGCAGGTAGTCCCATTTGACTGAATCAAAAGCCTTTTCGATGTCTAGCTTAAATAGAAGGGCGGGCCTCTTTGATTTATGAAGACGGCGTGCAAAGTTCCGGACATACATAAAGTTGTCGTGAATGCTTCTTCATTTGTTGAACACGCTTTGGGCATTGGAGACAAGCGCATCCATGTGTGGAGCAAGTTGCATGGAGAGGACCATAGCCAAGATGTTGGCGCTTGCATGAATAAGGCTAATAGGCCTATAGTCGACGATCCCTTCTGCGACATCCTTCTTGGGTAGGTGCACCACACTTGTAGAGTTGAGCCAATGGAGGTTGGAAGTGTGAAGCGATTCAAATTGATGGATGACACGCATGATGTGGGCTTGATGATTCGCCAACATTTCTTAAAGAAAGCAACGGCGAAGCCATCCGGCCCGGGCGCGCCTTATCGCCAGGCATCTCCTTAATGGCCGCCCAAACCTCCTCTTCAGAAAAAGGGGCCTCGAGATCATTCAAGTCATGCGACTCTATGTCCAGTTCACCCCAGTTGAAGTCTTTGGTGCTCCTCTCACCCTTTCCCATGACCTTGTAGAAATTCTCGTGAATGATTTTTTCCTTTTCCTCATGTTTTGTCACCCATTCATGCTCATGCTTTATTCTATGGATGTGGTTCTTCCTCCTTCTGGCATTGACACTTTCAACACCTCAAAGACAACTACTTTGCTTGGGAAGCATGTTGCCTGATGGACGTGTTGTTTTGGTCCAGATGGCCCTCACTACAATCGCCAACTATCATGTGACCCCGCTCGAGCTCCCTCCTGAGGTCCAAGAGTATATTCAGGGCTGGTCTTGAGATTTTGGAGGCCTAGGTTGAAACTAGAATACAACGCCCCTAATATAAACTCAAAATAATAATTAACATGTGTATATATGGATTTTGAAGTGCCCTTATTGCTCCTGACATTTGCATCAATGCATTTCAAAACCAGCATGTCAACCAAGCTCTAGGGTTATATTAATCTAATTCTATTTGCATCTAGGTTTTGACAATGAAATTGCATGCATCATATTTTCAGAATTTGCCACAAAAAACTTAATTTGTACTGCTCCTAGTGCATAACAGGAACTAATTTTAAGATTTGCCACGCACAATTAATTTGCATCATTGCATGCATTCTCTGATTAATTTCAACTCCGCCATGTCTTGATCGTTCAACCGGACACCTTCATCTATCCATTGATACTAGTGATCCTCTTCTCTTGTGGCCTTGTCTTTCATCAATCTTCAATACACACCAGATTAATTAGTTACAAGAACAACAATCACCTTCTTCTAATTCACTACTTCCTCCACAAGGTAGAACAACCATCCCCTTCTCGTAATTCAATGCACGCTAGACATTCCTAATTCCTCCACTAGGTAGTCATTTGTCTAAGTGTATGTGTAGAGAGGAAGTAAAAGCTAGCTAGCTCTTAGTGGACATTGATAAAAAAAAGTTGTGTGCCTGATCTGATGGGTACTGATACGTCTCAAACGTATCTACTTTTCCAAACACTTTTGCCCTTGTTTTGGACTCTAACTTGCATGATTTGAATGAAACTAACCCGGACTGATGCTGTTTTCAGCAGAACTACCATGATGTTGTTTTATGTGTAGAAAAGAAAAGTTCTCGGAATGTCCTGGAAATCCACGGAGGCACTTTTTGGAATTAATAAGAATTTTTGGCGAAAGAATAAAATGCCAGGGGGCCCATAGCCTGTCCACGAGACAGGGGGCGCCACCCTAGGGCGCGGCCTCCTATCTCGTGGGCCCCCTGGACCTCCACTGACGTCAACTCCAACTCTATATATTCACGTTCGGGGAGAAAAAAATCAGGGAGAAAGTTTCATTGCGTTTTACGACACGGAGCCGCCGCTAAGCCCTAATCTCTCTCGGGAGGGCTGATCTGGAGTCCGTTCGGGGCTCCGGAGAGGGGGATTCGTCGCCGTCATCATCATCAACCATCCTCCATCACCAATTTCATGATGCTCACCGCCGTGCGTGAGTAATTCCATCGTAGGCTTGCTGGACGGTGATGGGTTGGATGAGATTTACCATGTAATCAAGTTAGTTTTGTTAGGGTTTGATCCCTAGTATCCACTATGTTGTGAGATTGATGTTGCTATGACTTTGCTATGCTTAATGCTTGTCACTAGGGCCCGAGTGCCATGATTTCAGATCTGAACGTATTATGTTTTCATGAATATATGTGTGTTCTTGATCCTATCTTGCAAGTCTATAGTCACCTATTATGTGTTATGATCCGACAACCCCGAAGTGACAATAATCGGGATACTTCTCGGTGATGACCATAGTTTGAGGAGTTCATGTATTCACTATGTGCTAATGCTTTGTTCCGTTTCTCGATTAAAAGGAGGCCTTAATATCCCTTAGTTTCCGTAAGGACCCCGCTGCAACAGAAGGATAGGACAAAAGATGTCATGCAAGTTCTTTTCCATAAGCACGTATGACTATTTACGGAATACATGCCTACATTACATTGATGAACTGGAGCTAGTTCTATATCACCCTATGTTATAACTATTGCATGAGGAATCGCATCCGGCATAATTATCCATCACTGATCCATTGCCTACAAGCTTTTCACATATTGTTCTTCGCTTAGTTACTTTTCCGTTGCTACTGTTACAACTACTACAAAAACCCAAAAACATTTATCTTTACTTTTGCTACCGTTACCTTTATTATCATACCACTTTTGCTACTAAATACTTTGCTGCAGATACTAAGTTATCCAGGTGTGGTTGAATTGACAACTCAACTGCTAATACTCAAGAATATTCTTTGGCTCCCCTTGTGTCGAATTAATAAATTTGGGTTGAATACTCTACCCTCGAAAGTTGTTGCGATCCCCTATACTTGTGGGTTATCAAGACTAATTTCTGGCGCCATTGGAGGGGACCATAGCTCTGTTCTCTGAGTCACTTGGGATTTATATCTGTTGATCACTATGAAGAACTTGAAAGACGATCGAACTACTATTTTGCCCTCAACTACGAGGGGAGGTAAGGAACTGCCATCTAGCCTTGCACTAGATTCTCCTTCTGTTATCAGTAAGCTTGCTACACCTAAACCTACTACTGCTATGAATTCTGATATATCGCATGTTATTGATGATGCCTCTTCTGCTATGCATGATGAAGCTACTTCTGTGCGTGATACTACTTTTCCATTAGGTGAATTTCTTGATGAACAACTTGCTAGAGTTAGGGGGAATGAAAATATAGAAGAACCTATTATTGATGATAGTGAAGATGAAGGTTCGCCCAATGATTATGTATTACCTATTGTTCCTAAGGGTTATGTTATGAATGAAGCAGCTGCTATGGAAATTCTTGTTTGCAATGATAGAAATGATCTTAAGAAATTATTAGCTAAATGGAAGCAGCAGTCTCTTAATGCTAGAATGAAACCCGATCCTACTTTTGCTACTTCACCTATATGTGTTACTGATAAGGATTATGAATTCTCTGTTGATCCTGATATTATTACTTTAGTTGAATCTGATCCTTTTTATGGCCTTGAATCTGAAACTGTTGTGGCACATCTTACCAAGTTGAATGATATAGCCACCCTATTTACTCATGATGAGAAGTCTCGTTATTTATATATCCTTAAGATATTTCCGTTCTCATTAAAGGGTGATGCTAAGACTTGGTATAATTCTCTTGCTCTTGGTTGTGTGCGTATTCCCCAGGATATGATTTATTACTTCTGTGCTAAATATTTCCCTGCTCATAAGAAACAAGCTGCCTTGCGGGAAATATATAATTTTGTGCAAATCAAAGAAGAGAGTCTCCCACAAGCTTGGGGGAGGCTTCTCCGGTTACTTAATGCTTTGCCTGATCATCCTCTTAAGAAAAATGAAATACTTGATATCTTTTATAATGGACTAACTGATGCTTCCAAGGACTACTTGGATAGTTGTGTTGGTTGTGTTTTCAGGGAAAGAACAGTCGACGAAGTTGAAATACTATTGAATAATATGTTGAATAATGAAAATAATTGGACTCTTCCCGAGCCAGTTCCGGAAGTAATTCCTGAACCAATTGAGTCAACTCCTGAGACTATTCCTAAACTCACTCCGAAGAAGAGAGGTGTTCTATTTCTCAGTCCCGAAGATATGCAAGAGGCAAAGAAATCAATGAAAGAAAAAGGTATTAAAGCTGAAGATGTAAATAATTTACCACCTATTGAAGAAATACATGGTCTTAATATACCGCCTGAAGAACCATATTGTCTTGATAACCCGACACAGGTAGTAAAGGTAAATTCTCTCTATAGATATGATAAAGTTGAAATTCCCTCTACTAAATTTCATAGCCCATGCTTAGATGAATTTGATGACTTTATGGCTAGAAAAGAAAGTTTTAATGCTTATGTTGGTAGAGAGTTAAAGAATAATGCTTTCGAGATAGGACGCGTAGGCGATAATCTGGCTAGAGTTAAAGATGAACTTCACCGCGTTAGCAAATATGCTTCTGTGGTTGCTACTCAAGCTGAGCAAGTACTTAAAGCTCAAAATGATTTGCTTGATAAATTAAATAATAAAAATGACTTTTCTATTAGAGTGGCTACTAGAACTGGTAGAATGACTCAGGAACCTTTGTATCCTGAAGGCCACCCTAAGAGAATCGAGCAAGATTCTCAGAGAAATAATTTAGAGGCACCTAGTTCTTCTAAAAAGAAGAAAAAGAAAAATGATAGAACTTTGCATGCTTCTAGTGAACCTACTATAGACACACCTGAGAATCCCAATGATATTTCTATTTCTGATGCTGAAACACAATTAGGTGATGAACCTAGTGATAATGTTAATGATAATGTTCATGTTGATGCTCAACCTAGCAAAAACAATGATGTAGAGATTGAACCTGTTGTTGATCTTGATAACCCACAATCAAAGAATCAACGTTATGATAAGAGAGATTTTGTTGCTAGGAAGCACGGTAAAGAAAGAGAACCATTGGTTTAGAAACCCATGCCCTTTCCTCCTAAACCATCCAAGTCAAAGGATGATGAGGATTTTGAGCGCTTTGCTGAAATGATTAGACCTATTTTCTTACGTATGCGCTTAACTGATATGCTTAAAGTAAATCCTTATGCTAAGTATATGAAGGATATCATCACAAATAAAAGAAAGATACCGGAAGCTGAAATTTCCACGCTTTCTAATTACACTTTTAAGGGTGGAATACCAAAGAAACTTGGAGATCCGGGTGTTCCAACCATACCTTGCTCCATTAAAAGAAACTATGTTAGAACTGCTTTATGTCATCTTGGAGCCGGAGTTAGTGTTATGCCTCTCTCTTTATATCGTAGATTTGAATTGAATAAGTTGACACCTACTGAAATATCTTTGCAAATGGCTGATAAATCAACTGCTATACCCGTCGGTATTTGTGAGGACGTGCCTGTTGTGGTTGCAAATGTCACTATCTTAACGGACTTTGTTATTCTTGATATTCCCGAGGACGATAGTATCACTACAGGAATCAGCTACTTTGCCATCTGCCACGGCGGATGGTAAAGGCATGGATGGCGGACGGCAAAGGTCTTTGCTGTCCGCCACGGACGGCAAAAGGGGACGACAAAGTAGGGGACGACTAAGAGCTATGTTGCCGTCTGCTTCGGGCGGCTGACGGCAAAGGGGCCTTTGCCATCAGCAGCGGACGACAAAGAATGCAGATGGTAATAAATGTGTTGTTACTCCGTTAGGTGGTTAACGGCAGGCCTTTGCCGTCCGCCGCTGACGGCAAACTTCGGAAGGCCTTTGTTGTCCGCCGCTGTAGGCAAAGTGTTCTCTTTGCCGTCAGCCACTGTAGGCAAACTGACCAAATTGGTCAGCCTCCCAGGAAGCACAGTTGCTTGCCACGTCGCCTCTTTGCCGTCCGCTGCTGATGGCAAAGAGCCATTTGCCGTCGATGGCAGACGGCAAAGAGCCTGCATATTGTCTCTTTTTTCTGTTTTTTTAATCCAACAATTTTCACAGCAAATATATATGACATATATAGATATATTTCACAGGGCTATTTAACAGCACATAAGTTTCATCATACATACATATATAGTTCCATCCATTCATACATAGCAAGTTGCACATACACATAAGTTGCAACCATTAGGAAGTTGCACATACATATTACAATGCAAGGTTTCATCAAGATAGCAAGTTCCATCGTAGCAAGCTAGAAGAATACCAGAAGAGAATGAAATAAAAAACAAGCACTCCATCATAGCAAGCTAGCTTCCAAGAAGTGAATGAAATCTGCAAAATGGCAAATAAGAAAGTTAGGAAAAGGTGACTAGAAGAAGAAGACTAGAAGTAGAAGAACACCATCGTTTGTGAGATAACTTAGGTGAAATGGATCGTTTATGAGCTAACTTAGGTAAAATGCATCATTTTAGAGCTAACGTAGGTAAAATGGATTGTTTATGAGCTAACTAAGCTAATTATGCCGTTTTTTACATAAGTAAGCTAAGTACATGTCATTATTGAGCAAACCTAGTTAACTAAGCATATTATAACTAACTTAGGTCATTTTGGAGGAAACAAAGTTAAGTATAGATTGTTTTAGAGCTAACTTAGGTAAAATGGCTGGTTTTGGAGGTCAGTAAGCTTATTAAGTCATTTTGAAGGAAAAGAAGCTAACTCTAGGTCATTAAGGTAAGCATATTGGTGGAAATAAAGCTATGTCTAGGTCTTTATGCATTTGTTAAGCAAAAATCTAGAGAAACTTACCTTGATCATGGAGGTGTGGGAGCGGGCTGGCTCGTGCCAGTAGCTGGAGAAGGATCGTGTGATGCTTGTGTGGAGTTACGCTGCACCAAAGATCATTTCCAATGTTTCGTTAGCATGATGACACTCAAATGTTAAGACTAGCAAGTAATGTCCATTCAAATTAAACTCACCGGATAGTTGGGCCCTGGAATTATCAACGTCAGGAAAATGTTCTTTCTTTGCATAATCTGTCCGGGGGGGAGATTGAGTGGAAAGACAAATACGGGCCAACAACTATGTTGGGCTGCCGTCATACCAAACACACTGAACCCATCGGTGCTGATGCCGACTCGAGGATGCCTCGGATCTGCCGCTTTGTCAGCATGTAATTCATCAAACTTTTTCCACGCAACACCATCCGATGTGTGTACCATCATCAGATTCCCATATGCATCTAGTTCGGTTCTTTTGCCTGTTTTGTGCCATGTCATCTGTCTGGCCGTCTCTTCGACCATGAAAAGACGTTGAAGTCTTGGTACGATTGGCATATACCGAAGAACACTAACGGGGATTTTGGTCTGTGTCTTCTCACCCATACCGTTGTCTACCACAATATACCTGGAAGACTTGCAAATGGGACAATAGTTCATGTCCGCATAGTCAAGCCTAAATAAGGCACATACTTTCTCACAGGCATGTATCTTCTCATAGGGTATCTTCAGTGCACGGAGGATTTTGTCCGACTGGTACAGGTTTGCAGGCATTACATGGCCTTTGGGTAGAAAGCGTCCAAATACTGTCATAATTGCGTCGTAGCATTCTCTGCCAAAGTTGAACTGAGCCTTCAGAGCCATTACTTGTGAGATGGCATCCAACTGACAAAGCTCAGTGTGCTCGTGGAGCGGACATTTTGAAGACTCCAACATTTCATTGAAGGCCTTTACAGATTCCTCCATCTCCTCGTCCGAATCCCGAGCATCATTATAGTCTTGCACCATGTTTTCCATCCCGGTACCATGCTCGTCGGTGCGACGACGATCCACCTCAGCTCGGTCATGTTGGGCAGACTCACCATGAAATGTCCACACCGTATAATTGGGCGTAAAACCATTCTTCTACAGGTGTTTACCCATTTCAGCCTCTGTCCTCTTTTCCCAATTACCGCATCGGAAACAGGGGCACCAAGTTTTCCTCTGGCCATTTGCAAATGCGGCTTGCACAAACCCCTTGGTTTTTGTGAACCATTCAGCGCTCCATTTGTTCTGACCAGTGTGACCGGTATACATCCACGCATGATCACTCATCTTGACTTTCAGAGCTACTGGACACACAACAATTATATATATATAATTCACCATGTATATATTCATCAGTTGATCTACTTTGTCAATTTTATTACGTCCATGCAACCTACACTCTAATAGGTAATGATAGGTCCTAATCCCACCCGAGTATGTGTAGATTGGCTTCTTTTTCCCATGCTATGCTCCAGATACGATGCAAAATTTCGGCAACACCTCCCCGCTGTTCTCCTGATACATGTCTCTGCAATAAACAGAGAGGATGTGTACCCGGAGAACAACAGGGGAGGCACTGACGAAATTTATGCGTCGGATCCGGAGCAAAGCATATGGGAAAAGGAACCCAATCTACACATACTCGGGCTGTCCATGGATAGCGTTGGACAATTCGAAAGAATCAAGGTTATAAATATGCAAATGCATGCATATTTATAACTATGACGCTTTCGAACGGGAGACACATGTTGGTTACGCATACTGATGACTCAAGACACATATATAGCTAGCTATCAATTTTCATCGGAATAGATCAAATAATTAATGGGGAAGGAGGACATGTCATTTCTGCTCACCCACGAGCGAAGGGGCACAGCTCGTCAAACGCATGGCGAGGTCGTCGAACACCAAACCTCGCAGCGATGAAACAATTGCACATTTAAAACTACCCGATCAACACAATTATATATAATGTTTTTCATAACAAAATCGAAAAATATATGACCTAACTAATCATTCACAAATATATGACCCTGTCGGCCTCTGGATCGGGGTCGGGGTCGGTTTCGGGGTCGAGGTCGGGGTGTCGGGGTCGGGGTGCCGTGTCGGGTCGGGGTTTTTTCCTCTTTTTTCCTTTTCTTCTTCTTCCTCTTCTTCCTTTTCTTCCTTTTCTTCCTTTTTGCCTTCTTCTTCTTATTCTTCTTACTCCTTTCCTTTTTCCTCTTCTTCTTCTCCTCCTCTCCTCTTTTTTCTTCTTCTTCTTCCTCTTCTTCTTTTTTCTTCTCCTCCTCCTCTTCTTCTTCTTCCTTTCCTTTTTCCTCTTCTTCTTCTCCTCCTCTCCTCTTTTTTTTCTTCTTCTTCTTTCCTAAACCTAAAACTAAACCTAAATCTAAAACTAAAACTAAAACTAAAACTAAATCTAAACTAAACATAAACCTAAAACTAAAAAAATAGAAAAAAAGGAAAAAACTAAATCTAAACCTAAAACTAAACTAAAACTAAACCTAAACCTAAACCTAAACCTAAAACTAAAACTAAAACTAAAAATAAAACTAAATCTAAACTAAACATAAACCTAAAACTAAAAAAACAAAAAAAACAGAAAAAAAGAGGAGGTAGAGCTCACCTCGGGTAGGGCCGGTGGAGGAGGTGGCCGCTGGAGGAGGGGGGCGGGGCGGCCTGGGGCGGCGGCGCTGGGCGGCAGTGGCGATGGGGCCGGGGCGGTGGAGCACGGGGGGGGGGGGGGGGGGGGGGGGGGGGGGGCGGGGCGCCATGGGGCCGGGGCGCGGCGGCGCTGAGACGGCAGGGCGGCGGGGGCGACGGGGCGGGAGGCGGTCGGGCGCCGGGTGGTGGGGCGCGGGGGGGCCAGGGCGCGGTGGCGCCGAGATGGCAGGGCGGCGGGGGCGACGGGGCCGCGGTGGCACCGGGGCGGGGGGGCGGTGGGGCGGCGGGGTGGTGGGGCGAGGGGGCGGCAGAGAGTGGTGGGGGCGGCGGCGCGCGTGTGAAGAGGGAGAGAAACACAGAGAGAGGGGCGGGGTGGGGCGCGACCGCCCTTAGATAGGTTAAATATTTGCCGTCCGCCCCCCTTTGTCGTCCGCTTTTTTGCTCGTTGCCGTCTGCTAGCAGACGACAAAGAGGGGGGCCGTTAACTTTTTTTTCAGAAGCTCGTCAGTGGGGCCCCCTCCCTCTTTGTCGTCCGCTAGCCGACGACAAAGCTTCTTTGCCGTCCGCTAGTAGACGACAAAGAACTGGCTGATGGCAAATATGATCTTTGCCATCAGCCAGTTCTTTGCTGTCTGTTTTTTGTAAACGGACAGCAAAGACCTCCTTTGTCGTCCGCTAGCAGACGGCAAAGAAAGGGCTGATGGCAAATCCTCTGATTCCGGTAGTGTATGTCTATTATCCTTGGTAGACCTTTTCTTAATACTACAGGGGTTGTTATTGATTGCAACAAAGGCAATGTCACTTTTCATGTTAATGGTAATGAGCATACGGTACACTTTCCGAGGAAACAATCTCAAAGTCCATAGCATCAATTCTATTGAAAAAGTTCCAACTATCATTTTTTGAGGTTTTGAATTTCCTCTCCCTACTGTCATAAAAAAGTATGATATTCTTATTGTTGGGGATTTTCATATCCCCGTTGAGGTAACTTAGTGTTATTTGAAATTTCTTCGGTTCCGTGTTATTCGGAATGAGTTTGTTAACAAGACTTGATCAACCTTGTTAGTGGATTCATTTTGATGATCACGAGATGGATGAAACTAGAAGGCACAATCTTCTGTACCCTCCTTTTATTTTCTGTTATTTAGATTAAATAAAGCAAAAATAGTATTATCTGTCTGTTTTCTGAATTATCTGTGCATTAAAAAATAGTCCGAAAATAAAAGTGCTCCAAATGCCCTGCAAATTTAGTATGATTTTTTCTGGAATATTTTACGATTTTAGGCACTGAAAACACTACAGGAGGGGCAAGCACCAGGCCACGAGAGAGGAGGGCGTGCCCCCCTATAGGGCGCGCCCCCTGTCTCGTGGGCCCCTAATGGCTCCCCACCACTTATGCCAGCACCCACACACTTCGTCTTCTACCCAAAAAAATCCCCATCCAGCTCAAGCACGAGTTCTAGCTCGTTTTGCTGCGATTTTCGATCTCTTAGCTCAAAGCTCCATTCACAAAACTTCTTTGGGACATTGTTGCTTGGTATGTGACTCCTCCATTGGTCCAATTAGTTTTTGTTCTAGTGCTTTATTCATTGCAAATTTTTGCTGCATAGGTGACCATGTTCTTGAGCTTGCATGTTAAATTTTTGAGGTCCCAAGCAATTCCAATGCATGATATAGGCTCTAGGCACTTGTAGGAGTAGTTGCTACCAATCTTGTTTAGTTTTATTCACTTTTGTTTTGAAGTTACTAAAATTTCAGAATTTTTCAGAAAATGTTAAGGAGGATCTTTAAAGGCTCTTCTAGCCAAAGCTCTAAGGAAAAACAAGACAAAGAGAAGGAAAAAGCCAAGTATAATCTTCCTCGCTTAGCGGAAGTACGGTCGTGTGAATGGCCATGCGAGGATTTCTTGAAAGAAGTCGGTATTCATGAAGACTTTTATGCTTTAATCGAGACTGCAAGCCTCACCGGTTTCATCAACGACCGAATCGATCAGTATCTCTTACTTACCAATACTTTCGTGCAAAAACGTTTATTTTTATTCTAAGAAGTCACCGCCTGCAGTATCATTTCATTTATATGATGAATTCAAAGAAATGTCTTTATGTCATTTTTGTGCGGTATGTAGGATACCTTATGAGGGAGAATTAGAGGAACCCCATCTTGACGATGTGGATGGCTTCGTTAAAACTATTGCTGTGGAAGAGCCAAAGAAGGGCTCTGAGGCAAAAGTCTCTAGCATACACTTTCCTGTTTTACGCTACTTTGCCATATTTGCTAGTAGATGCTTGATTGGTCGTGGGAATAGTGGAAATTTGAGCGTTCCAGATATTATTATTATTCAACATGCTTTGCTGGGAGAAAACACTATTAGTATGGGTGTCGTCGTTGCTAAACGGCTAGCCCCGAATCATACAAAAGGCCCCATATTTGGAGGTATCTATGCTGCACGTCTTGCTGAACATTTTCAGATACCCATTAGGCACCATGAGGAGGATGAGACAAAATTGCATCCTCATATTTTAGATTAGAAGAGCATGGTAGCACACAAGTTTATTGTTGACAACAAAGAGAAGATGCTCTTGTATAGACTTAGATTCAATAAGAAACACTTTGAGTTTATTATTTTGCCTGCACCTCTGTTGTTTGATTTTCTTGCAGATAATCGTCTTGCCACACCGAAAGCGTTGAACAATCACCGAGCTCAAGCTTTTACTCCAGAACCTGAACCTGAGCTGGACCCTTATCGTGCATCATCTATCCAGTGGGATCCGGAGATGACCAGCCAGTGGTATCCTGATTACACCTCCCATTATACTAGGGAGAGTAGCGGCGGTCCTTGGTACTAGACCAACTTAGGTCAAAAGCCTATTCTTGGGGGAGTACGTATTTCTCACCGACTTTACATTCATGTTCACACACTAGTCGTCGATGCTCATACTCTTTCATTGTATTATCCATGCTAGTTTAAATTTCTTTTTCTAGTTTTCTTCTTGTGTGTTTGATAAACCTTGAGAAAAAAACCAAAAAAATTAGTTAGTTTAATTTCCATTCTTGTAGTAGAAATTAAAATGAAAACCCAAAAAGATTTATAGTTCTTCTTTTACTTGTTGGGAGCTTTCCCGTGTAAATAGTTTTATTTTCTTTTCTTTCTTTCGGGGGTCGAGAAGACTATATTGAAAATGCTTAGTGGCTCTTACATGCATGATTGTTTATTTAATTTAGAGCCCATATTACCTTGTCTTCTCTCTTCAGTTGAATGCTTGCAGATTCCAGCTTAATCCAATGCACGTGCACTCTTATTATTATACACATCGTTCGGTCGTGCAAATGAAAGGCAATAAATGACGATATATGATGGACTTATTGGGATGAGAAAAGCTGGTATGAACTCGACCTCTTTTATTTTTGTAAATATGATGATTCATCGTTCCTGAGTCAGCTATTATGAAGTAGACATATTTGCAATGACATTTAGAGATTATAGTTGCTTGTGCCATGCTTGATTAGCTATGAGTTATAATGGTCTACCTTGCGTGCCAACATGCTATTAGAATGATTATGATGTGATATGATGGGATGGTATCCTCCTTTGAATGAATTGAGTGACTCGACTTGGCACATGTTCATGCATGTAGTTGAATCAAATCAACATAACCTTCATGATATTTATGTTCATGGTGGATTATATCCTACTTATGCTTGTACTCGGTGTGAATTAATTTTAATGCATGTTTACGACTGTTGTCGCTCTCTCAATTCGTCGCTTCCCAGTCTTTTGCTAGCCTTCACCTGTACTAAGCGGAAATACTGCTTGTGCATCCAAACTCCTTAAACCCCAAAGTTGTTCCATATGAGTCCACTATACCTTCCTATATGCGGTATTTACCTGCCACTCCAAGTAAATTTGTATGTGCCAAACTCCAAACCTTCAAATGAAATTATGTTTTGTATGCTCTGATACATCTCCGTTGTATCTATAATTTTTGATTGTTCCATGCCAATATTATTCACTTTCATATACTTTTTGGCAACTTTTTATATTATTTTTGGGACTAACTTATTGATCCAGTGCCCAGTGCCAGTTCATGCCTGTTGCATGTTTTATGTTTCGCACAATATCCATATCAAACGGAGTCCAAACAGTATAAAAATGGACGGAGCTTATTTTTGGAAAATATGGAAAATTCCGGAAGAAAAATCCACGCGAGACGGTGTCCAAGGTGGTCACGAGGTAGGGGCCCACGCCCGTACCAGGAGGGCGCGCCCCCTCCCTCGTGAGCCCACCGTAAGGCGGTTGATGCTCTTCTTTTGCCGCAAGAAAGCTAATATTCGGGAAACAAATCACGGCGAAGGTTTCAGGCCAATCGGAGTTACGGATCTCAATATATACACGAAACGGTGAAACAGAGCAGGAACAGAACGTAGAAACAGAGAGATAGATCCAATCTCGGAGGGGCTCTCGCCCCTCCCAAGCCATGGGAGCCAAGGACCAGAGGGGAAACCCTTCTGCCATCTAGGGAGGAGGTCAAGGAAGAAGAAGAAGAAGGGGGGCCCTCTCCCCCTTGCTTCTGATGGCGCTGGAGCGCTGCCGGGGGCCATCATCATCACCGCGATCTTCACCATCAACTTCACCGCCTTCATCACCAACTCTTCCTCCCTCTATGCAGCGGTGTAACCTCTCTCTTACCCGCTGTAATCTGTACTTAAACATGGTGCTCAACGCTATATATTATTTCCCAATGATGTATGGCTATCTTATGATGTTTGAGTAGATCCGTTTTGTCCTATGGGTTAATTGATGATCGTGATTGGTTTGAGTTGCATGTTTTATTATTGGTGTTGTACTGTGGTGCTCTCCGTGTCGCGCAAGCATGAGGGATTCCCGCTGTAGGTTTTGCAATATGTTTATGATTTGCTTATGGTGGGTGGCGTGAGTGACAGAAGCACAGACCCGAGTAAGTAGGTTGTTTGCATATGGGATAAAAGGGGACTTGATACTTTAATGCTATGGTTGGGTTTTACCTTAATGAATCTTTAGTAGTTGCGGATGCTTGCTAGAGTTCCAATCATAAGTGCATATGATCCAAGTAGAGAAAGTATGTTAGCTTATGCCTCTCCCTCAAATAGAATTGCAATAATGATTACCAGTCTAGTTATCGATTGCCTTGGACAAATAACTTTCTCGTAACAAAAAGCTCTCTACTAATACTTACTTTATTGCTTCTTTATCTAAACAACCCCTAGTTTATATTTACGTGCTCTTTATTATCTTGCAAACCTATCCCAAAAACACCTACAAAGTAATTCTAGTTTCATACTTGTTCTAGGTAAAGCGAACGTCAAGCGTGCGTAGAGTCGTATCAGTGGCCGATAGGACTTGAGAGAATATTTGTTCTACCTTTAGCTCCTCGTTGGGTTCGACACTCTTACTTATCGAAAGAGGCTACAACTATCTCCTATACTTGTGGGTTATCAAGACCTTTTTCTGGCGCCGTTGCCGGGGAGCAATAGCATGGGGTGAATATTCTCGTGTGTGCTTGTTTGCTTTATCACTAAGTAATTTTTATTTGCTGTTCTTAGTTGTTCTCTATCTTTAGTTATGGATGTGGAACACGAAATACCAAAAAAAATTAGGTGTACTTGCTACTCATGGAGATGGGGAACCTCCTAAAACCCTCGATGCTGGTTATGTGAAAGATATTAATTATGTACTACTTTAATAATCCTGAGAAAACCCCATTGAATTATGTAATGGGAGTAACATTGGATCAACGTGAATACTTTAGGGATTATCGTTTAACACAAAAGGGAAACTATTATGGTATCAAATTCATATATTGAAGTGGTATGCTTGGCAACTATGCGTGAGTTATGATTATACTTGTTGCTCTAGGATGAATGCTCCACACCTTCCCTTTTCATGCAAATTTGATGATAATAAAACCTTAGCTTCTTATGCTAATGGTATATATGATTACTATGATGTGGAACAAATAGAAGAATTTGTTGCTTTTATGGGTGCTTATGAAATTGAATCTATGTGTGAAGAGTTTGAAGATTTTGATGATGCTGTTTATAGATCTGAAAATTTAGCTATCCTCAAATATTGCTATGAGAACTATGAATACAATTACGAAATTAATGCACTTATTAAGAAAGTCTCCGCTGTCCAAGAAGAGACTAATATTTTGCAGGAATCTATGGAAGAAGAAGTTGATGAAACTGTGAGCTCATTGGATGAAAAAGATGAGGAGGAGAGCGAAGAACAAGAGGAGGAAGAGCGGATTGATCACGCGTGCCCACCTTCTAATGAGAGTAACCCTCCAACTCATACATTGTTTGATTTCCCTTCGTGCTTACCGAAGGATGATTGCTATGATCCCATTGATTCTCTTGAAATATCCCTTTTTGATGATGCTTGCTATGCTTGTGGCCAAGATGCCAATATGAATGATGCTTATGGAGATGAACTTGCTATAGTTCCTTATGTTATGAATGGAATTGTTGCTATTGCACCCACGCATGATAGTCCTAGTATCTTTTTGAATTCTCCCGACTACACTATATCGGAGAAGCTTGCACTTATTAAGGATTATATTGATGGGTTGCCTTTTACTACTACACATGATGATTTGGATGAATATAATATGCATGTGCTTGCTGCTCCTACTTGCAATTATTATGAGAGAGGAACTATATCTCCACCTCTCTATGTTTCCCACATGATAAAATTGCAAGAAACTGTTTATACTGTGCATTGGCCTTTACTATGTGTGCATGAATTATTCCTTTATGACATGCCGATGCATAGGAAGAGAGTTAGACTTCGTCATTACATGATTTATGTTACTTTGTGCTCACTGCTAAATTACAAATCATTGTTAATTAAAATTGTCTTTGATATACCTTGGGATCCGGGTGGATTCACTACTTGAGCACTATATGCCTAGCTTTATGGCTTTAAAGAAAGCGCTGCCAGGGAGACAACCCGGAAGTTTTAGAGAGTCATTTATTTCTTTTGAGTTCTTTCATATAGTTTAAAAACAACAAAAATAAAGAGGGGAACCCAAAACTTTTCAAAAGGAGAAGTGAAAGTGAGAGAGACGAGCATTGTGAAAGTGGGGGACGTCCTTGAACTTTGTTCATGCCCATGGGAACTTTGTGAATCTTGATTACAGAAAATTTTCAACAAAAATAATTATCCCCTTGTACAATTCCATTGTATTATAAAAATAATGTGCCAAGGTTTGCCTTTAGGATGTTTACAATGCTTGTTGGTTTGTACGGTGCATGACAGAAACTTTGGCTGTAGTGTGCGATTTTACATTTTTAACTGGAACATCAATTGGTTCTGATTATTTTTGCAATGTCTTGCTATACAACTTTTTTATTTTTTTTCTAATTTTGGTAGAATTGTTGGGGTACCAGAAGTATGGTGGATGTTCAGATTTCTACAGACTGTTCTGTTTTTGACAGATTCTGTTTTTGATGCATAGTTTGCTTGTTTTGATGAAATTATCAATTAATATCAGTGGATTAAGCCATGAAAAAGTTATATTACAGTACACACAATGCAAAAACAAAAAATGAATTGGTTTGCAACAGTACTTAGAGTGGTGATTTGCTTTATTATACTAACGGATCTTACCGAGTTTTCTATTGAAGTTTTGTGTGGATGTAGTGTCTAATCGAGAAGGTCTCAATGTGAGAAGAAGGAAGAGAGGCAAGAGCTCAAGCTTGGGGATGCCCGAGGCACCCCAAGTAAATATTCAAGGAGACTCAAGCATCTAATCTTGGGGATGCTGGGAAGGCATCCCCTCTTTCTTCAACAAGTATCGGTATGTTTTCGAATTCGTTTCGTTCATGCATTATGTGCAAGTCTCGGAGCGTCTTTTGCATTTAGTTTTCATTTTTCTTTTATGCACCATGCTGGTATGAGATAGTCCTTGGTTGATTTATAGAATGCTCATTGCACCTCACTTATATCTTTTGAGTATGGCTTTATAGAATGCTTCATGTGCTTCAATTATATCATTTGAAGTTTGGATTGCCTGTTTCTCTTCACATAGAAAACCGCCATTTGTAGAACGCTATTTTTCTTCACTTATATTTGTTAGAGCGTGGGCATATCTTTTGTAGAAAGAATTAAACTCTCTTGCTTCACTTATATCTATTTAGAGCGATGACAGGAATTGGTCATTCACATGGTTAGTCACAAAATCCTACATAAACTTGTAGATCGCTGAATATGATATGTTTGATTCCTTGCAATAGTTTTGCGATATAAAGATGGTGATATTAGAGTTATGCTAGTGGGTGGTTGTGGATTGTAGAGACACTTGTGTTGAGGTTTGCAAGTCCCGTAGCATGCACGTGTGGTAACCGTTGTGTGACAAATTTGAAGCATGGGGTGTTTCTTTGATTGTCTTCCTTATGAGTGGCGGTCGGGGACGAGCGATGGTCTTTTCCTACCAATCTATCCCCCTAGGGGCATGCGTAGTAGTACTTTGCTTCGAGGGCTAATAAACTTTTGCAATAAGTATATGAGTTCTTTATGACTAATGTGAGTCCATGGATTATACGCACTCTCACCCTTCCATCATTGCTAGCCTCTTCGGTACCGTGCACTGCCCTTTCTCACCTCGAGAGTTGGTGCAAACTTCGCCAGTGCATCCAAACCCCGTGAGACGATATGCTCTATCACACATAAGCCTCATTATATATTCCTCAAAACAGCCACCATACCTACCTATCATGGCATTTCCATAGCCATTTCGAGATATATTGCCATGCAACTTCCATCATCATCATATTCATGACTTGAGCATTCATTGTCATATTGCTTTGCATGATCGTAAGATAGCTAGCATGATGTTTCCATGGCTTGTACTTTTTTTGATGTCATTTCTACGCTAGATCATTGCACATCCCGGTACACCGACGGAAGCATTCATATAGAGTCATATCTTTGGTCTAGTATCAAGTTGTAATGTTGAGTTGTAAGTAAATAAAAGTGTGATGGTCATCATTTTAGAGCATTGCCCCATGAAAAAAAAGAAAGAAGGAAAGGCCAAAGAAGCCAAAATAAAAAAAGGGGGGGGGGCAAAGAAGCCCACCCAAAAAAAGGAGAAAATAAATAAAAAGGGGCAATGTTACTATCTCTTTTTCCACACTTGTGCTTCAAAGTAGCACCATGTTCTTCATGTAGTGAGTCTCATATCGTGTGCTTCAAAATAGCACCATGTTCTTCATATAGATTGTCTCCTATGTTGTCACTTTCATATACTAGTGGAAATTTTCATTATAGAACTTGGCTTGTATATTCCAATGATGGGCTTCCTCAAATGCCCTAGGTCTTCATGAGCAAGCAAGTTGGATGCACACCCACTTAGTTTCTTTTGTTGAGCTTTCGTACACTTATAGCTCTTAGTGCATCAGTTGCATGTCAATCCCTACTCCTCGCATTGACATCAATTGATGGGCATATCCATAGCCCGTTGATTAGCCGCGTCGATGTGAGACTTTCTCCTTTTTTTGTCTTCTCGACATAACCTCCATCATTATATTCTATTCCACCTATAGTGCTATATCCATGGCTTGCGCTCATGTATTGCGTGAGGGATAAAAAAGCTGAAGCGCGTTAAAAAGTATGAACCAATTGCTCGGCTTGTCATCGGGGTTGTGCATGATGGGGGCATTTTGTGTGACGAAAATGAAGCATGGCCAAACTATATGATTTTGTAGGGATAAGCTCGCTTTGGCCTTGTTGTTTTGAAAAGACATGATTGCTTTATTGGTACGCTCGAGGTATTATTGTTTTTATGTCAAATGATAGACTATTGCTTTGAATCACTCGTGTCTTAATATTCATGCCATGATTAGACATATGATCAAGATTATGCTAGGTAGCATTCCACATCAAAAATTATTCTTTTTTATCATTTACCTACTCGAGGACGAGCTAAGCTTGGGGATGCTGATACGTCTCCGTCGTATCTATAATTTTTTATTGTTCCATGCCAATATTATTCACTTTCGTATACTTTTTGGCAACTTTTTATATTATTTTTGGGACTAACTTATTGATCCAGTGCCCAGTGCCAGTTCCTGCCTGTTGCATGTTTTATGTTTCGCAGAATATCCATATCAAACGGAGTCCAAACAGGATAAAAACGAATGCAGCTTATTTTTGGAAAATATGGAAAATTCCGGAAGAAAAATCCACGCGAGACGGTGCCCGAGGTGGTCACGAGGTAGGGGCCCACGCCCGTACCAGGAGGGCGCACCCCCTACCCTCGTGAGCCCACCGTAAGGCGGTTGATGCTCTTCTTTTGCCGCAAGAAAGCTAATATTCGGAAAAAAAATCACGGCGAAGGTTTCAGGCCAATCGGAGTTACGGATCTCAATATATACACGAAACGGTGAAAGAGAGCCGAAACAGAACGCAGTAACAGAGAGATAGATCTAATCTCGGAGGGGCTCTCGCCCCTCCCAAGCCATGGGAGCCAAGGACTAGAGGGTAAGCCCTTCTCTCATCTAGGGAGGAGGTCAAGGAAGAAGGAGAAGAAGGGGGCCCTCTCCCCTTTGCTTCCGGTGGCGTCGGAGCGCTGCCGGGGGCCATCATCATCACCACGATCTTCACCATCAACTTCACCGCCTTCATCACCAACTCTTCCTCCCTCTATGCAGCGGTGTAACCTCTCTCTTACCTGCTGTAATCTCTACTTAAACATGGTGCTCAACGCTATATATTATTTCCCAATGATGTATGGCTATCTTATGATGTTTGAGTAGATCCGTTTTGTCCTATGGGTTAATTGATGATCATGATTTGTTTGAGTTGCATGTTTTATTATTGGTGCTGTCCTATGGTGCTCTCCGTGTCGCACAAGCATGAGGGATTCCCGCTGTACGATTTGTAATATGTTTATGATTTGCTTATGGTGGGTGGCATGAGTGACAGAAGCACAGACCCAAGTAAGTAGGTTGTTTGCGTATGGGATAAAAGGGGACTTGATACTTTAATGCTATGGTTGGGTTTTACCTTAATGAATCTTTAGTAGTTGTGGATGCTTGCTAGAGTTCCAATCATAAGTGCATATGATCCAAGTAGAGAAAGTATGTTAGCTTATGCCTCTCCCTCAAATAGAATTGCAATAATGATTACCAGTCTAGTTATCGATTGCCTTGGACAAATAACTTTCTCGTAACAAAAAGCTCTCTACTAATACTTACTTTATTGCTTCTTTATCTAAACAGCCCCTAGTTTATATTTACGTGCTCTTTATTATCTTGCAAACCTATCCCAAAAACACCTACAAAGTACTTCTAGTTTCATACTTGTTCTAGGTAAAGCGAACGTCAAGCGTGCGTAGAGTCGTATCAGTGGCCGATAGGACTTGAGAGAATATTTGTTCTACCTTTAGCTCCTCGTTGAGTTTGACACTCTTACTTATCGAAAGAGGCTACATCTAAACCCTATACTTGTGGGTTATTATGCTCGAGCAGCTCATGTTACAACTAGGGCTGCCTATATCTTCCATGCTAGGTGGGTTATTCTCACGAGGAGTGGACTCCGCTCCTCATTCACAAGAAAGGGCTGGTAACCGGCTGCCCAGTCCCATGATCCAAAAAGATCAAAGCAAATCAAAATAATTAAACAAAACTCCCACAGGGCTGTTGTATGTTGGAGGCACTCGTTGTTTCGAGCAAGCCATGGATTGATGCTTGTTGGTGGTTGGGGGAGTATAAACCTTTACCATTCTGTTTGGGAACTGCCTATAATGCATGTAGTATGGAAGATGCTGCCATCTCATAGTTGTTGCGTTGACAGCAAAAGTATGCCGCTCAAAATGTTATTCAATCTCTATTTTAAAATCGAGCTCTGGCACCTCTACAAATCCCTGCTTCCCTCTGCGAAGGGCCTATCTATTTACTTTTATGTTGAGTCATCATCCTTCTTATTAAAAGCACTCGCTGGAGAGCACACTATCATTTGCATTCATTATTATTGGTTTATATTGGGTATGACTTGACTGGATCTCTTTTATCATGAATTACAATGTTTAGCCAGTCCTTGATCTTTAAAGGTGCTCTGCATTTATGTTTTGCAGCTCAGTAAGGGCTAGCAAGATACCATTTTGTTATATCATGTTATGATTATTTTGAGAAAGTGTTGTCATCCGAGTTTTATTATTATGGCTCGCTAGCTGATTATGTTATTGATATGAGTAATTGTGAGTATGGTTAGTTCATAATATTTAGTGAAACTTGAATGCTGGCTTTTCATGTTACAACAACAAGAGAAAACAGAGTTTGTAAAAGTTTTTCTTTATCACTTTCAGTTTATCAACTGAATTGCTTGAGGACAAGCAAAGGTTTAAGCTTGGGGGAGTTGATACGTCTCCAACGTATCTACTTTTCCAAACACTTTTGCCCTTGTTTTGGACTCTAACTTGCATGATTTGAATGAAACTAACCCGGACTGACGCTGTTTTCAGCAGAACTACCATGATGTTGTTTTATGTGTAGAAAAGAAAAGTTCTCTGAATGTCCTGGAAATCCACGGAGGCACTTTTTGGAATTAATAAGAATTTTTGGCGAAAGAATTAATGCCAGGGGGCCCACAGCCTGTCCACGAGACAGGCCCCCCCTAGGGTGCAACCTCCTATCTCGTGGGCCCCCTGGACCTCCACCGACGTCAACTCCAACTCCATATATTCACGTTCGGGGAGAAAAAAAATCAGGGTGAAAGTTTCATCACGTTTTACGACAGGGAGCCGCCGCCAAGCCCTAATCTCTCTCAGGAGGGCTGATCTGGAGTCCGTTCGGGGCTCTGGAGAGGGGGATTCGTCGCCGTCGTCATCATCAACCATCCTCCATCACCAATTTCATGATGCTCACCACCGTGAGTGAGTAATTCCATTGTAGGCTTGTTGGGCGGTGATGGGTTGGATGAGATTTTTACCATGTAATCAAGTTAGTTTTGTTAGGGTTTGATCCCTAGTATCCACTATGTTGTGAGATTGATGTTGCTATGACTTTGCTATGCTTAATGCTTGTCACTAGGGCCCGAGTGCCATGATTTCAGATCTGAACCTATTATGTTTTCATGAATATATGTGTGTTCTTGATCCTATCTTGCAAGTCTATAGTCACCTATTATGTGTTATGATCCGACAACCCCGAAGTGACAATAATCGGGATACTTCTCGGTGATGACCGTAGTTTGAGGAGTTCATGTATTCAGTATGTGTTAATGCTTTGTTCCGGTTTTCTATTAAAAGGAGGCCTTAATATCCCTTAGTTTCCATAAGGACCCCGCTGCAACGGGAGGGTAGGACAAAAGATGTCATGCAAGTTCTTTTCCATAAGCACGTATGACTATTTACGGAATACATGCCTACATTACATTGATGAACTGGAGCTAGTTCTATATCACCCTATGTTATAACTATTGCATGAGGAATTGCATCCGGCATAATTATCCATCACTGATCCATTGCCTACGAGCTTTTCACATATTGTTCTTCGCTTATTTACTTTTTCGTTGCTACTGTTACAACTACTACAAAAACCCCAAAACATTTATCTTTACTTTTGCTACCGTTACCTTTATTATCATACCACTTTTGCTACTAAATACTTTGCTGCAGATACTAAGTTATCCAGGTGTGGTTGAATTGATAACTCAATTGCTAATACTCAAGAATATTCTTTGGCTCCCCTTGTGTCGAATCAATAAATTTGCGTTGAATACTCTACCCTCAAAAGTTGTTGCGATCCCCTATACTTGTGGGTTATTAGGTACTATTTGGGTCCGTGCTTGTCCATGTAGTGACACATGAAATAACTAAGCCACCTCCGAGTTGGAAGAATGGAGGTTTCGAGGAGGTCTGCATAGGATGAGGCTGCCATGGGGGCGCGGTTACCTTTGAACTCGAGGTCGCAGAATTTAAGGTGGGGTCATGCGTGATGTGTCATTCCTATAGTGGAAATCAAGCCCAGCAGCAGATGGAATGTAATTCATCATGTGGGGTTTACTCGCATGAGACGATACACCAAATTCAAGACAGAGACTGAGATTGGTCCAACAGCTTCATCATCGAGAACATTCAACAATCACCATCCAAACATGGAGATCCAATCCAACGTGAAGCAAATATTTTTATTAGCTGGAGCAAAAGCAGGAATGACAATGGACTCCGAGGATGAAATATCAGAGTCTGATACTAGAAAAGGTGATTCATCTTATCCTGAATCTGTTTGCGGTCATGTCTGCATCGATCGTACTTATACAACTTCGTGAGCCTTCTCCGACAGTGGCTCGAGCGATGATAAAGCACCATCATTTTCTTCCATGGAAAAGCTTTAAGAGATGAGGTATCTCCTTAGAAAAAAAGCCTATGGTAATGAATTTTTCTCTTCTAAAGATGAATTTTATGCTAAGCTTAATAAGATTGCGAAAGTTCAGCAAGATTCGCTTGAAAAACTTGAGAAAACCCTCAGGGAGTCTTAAGGTTTGTTAGTCGAAGAGATGGAGAAGAATCAATCATTGACAAATGAGCACTCCGCTCTCTTATCAACCTTTGAGGATTTATAAACGCAACATGACTCTATCTCAATTGTTATGAGAAACTTACCAATGATTTCCTGAAAAGGAAACAAGAACTCAAACAACTGAGATAGTCTTATGATGATCTTCTCTCATCACCAAACAAACTAATGCAATTCCTGATAGATTTGTCCCACCGTCCTTAAAATGCCTAGAGTATAACAATATTGATTCTACTGTTGAACTCTCACATGCTGCTGAAACAAATGTTTCAAGTATTATTATAAATACTAAGTACTTTGACATGAAAATGCTGTTATCTCTGATGAAAATGTTAGGTTGAAGAACTTGCTTGAGACAAGAATGTTAAAAAGTCTCAAAGGGCATCAAACCCTTTGCCCTCTCTCCACTTTATTAGCATAGGGGGCTATGCCGCCCTCCCCCACCCCCAGCACGCCACTATGTTTCTTTAACATTTGTTCTATATACATGTATATATGATATCATCATCATTTGCATCTATAATCCATTTAGTGTAGTGTATTATGAACTTATTTTCTAATGGAGTTACATTTTTTAGTTTATACATTTGGAATGACTTTCATGGCATGCAATACATACTCATGGAAGTACTCCCTCTAATATATTATAGTCGTTGGGCTCATTGTGCCCATATTGTAGTAGGTCCTCTGAAATGTCCGCGATGTCATCGGTATGAATCAGGTGTTTACATAAAGCTCAAGACCCTCCATGATGAAACCCGTGAGTTCAAGATCGTTCGCTTCATGTTAGTGAAGTTAGTTCTCACCGTGTTTGGTTTGCAATCCCGAGTTAGCCTTTTATGTTCGTATACAAGCAAATCATGTAATATTCACTATATCCTTTTGATTTTTGATTTTTATGTTTACTAATCGTTTGTTGAATTAACATTTTCACATAACTTTTTGTCAATTGACATGTTAATCACATGTTGGGCTAACTAACTTACCAGGATTCTAGAGTCTATGAAGAATAATGTCAAAGCTTCAAAATTTTGAAATTATATTGACATGCAATTAAATAAGGATTATCGGGACCGCGCCACTCCACTTTATTAGGATAGGGGGCTATCCCCCTCCCTCGCAGCACGGCACGATATTTCTTTACTATTTGTTCTATGTTGAAGTACATGTATGCTACCATCATCATTTATATCTATAGTCTCATATGCATAGTGCATATGAACCTATTTTCTAATGGAGTTACATTTTATGTTTATACATTTGGAATGACTTTCATGGCATGCAATACATACTCATGGAAGTACTTCCTTAATCTATTATAGTCATTGGGCTCATGTGACACCCCCGCCTCGGTCGTGCACTAATCATACATGCAAACATGCACGATCTAGGCCAGAGACTCACGGGAAGAAATCACAACACAACTGTAAACACAAATTCAAACATTAAGCTTTAAATTACAAGCCAGGGTCGTGAGGACCCGAATACATAAGTCAACGAAAGCAACAATATCTGAGTACATCGACTAGGACTTCCTTAAAACTCAGTCGACTGAGTTTTAGCCATCCCCCTTTTTTGCGGGGATGGTTATGTTTATGCTAATTTAATATGTTTCGTGTAGTCACATATTTACAAAAAGATACCATCATATTATTGTACAAATAGACGGGTGCGGCAACGCACACCTCCAATGATCTAGTATACAATAATGACAAGTTGTTTTTACCTTGTTTAGATTAAGTTATCTAGCCCCTGTTCCGGTGATGCGTCTAGCATCGCCGGTGGGCGTGTGGAGGTGTGTCTCTGGTGGATCTGTCCTTGGTGAATTTGCTTGGATTTGATCGTCGTTCATCTTTGTTCGTGTGTCTTCAGGTTGAATCCTTCTTATCTACAATCTTCATCGGCGACAATTGATGTTCTGGTGCATTGGTTCTATGGGGCCTTAGCACGACGACTTCTCAACTGTCTACTACAACAAGGTTTGTCCGGCTCCGGCGAGGGAGGGGCGATGACAACCTCGCGCCTTCGACTCGCTTCAGTGCTTATAGTCATCGCTAGGTGGTCTATCGATCTGGATGTATTTTTTATTATTTCTAGTGTTCGTCGTACTACCATGATTGAAGATGAATAGGTCAAAAGTTTATCCAGCAAAAAAAGAAGTTATCTACCACTCCAGATTATCTACTTCTACTGATTCTGAGATATTTTTATTTTCCTTTTAATTATCTACCACTCCAGATTATCTACTTCTACAAAAAACACTCTTCAAAAAACATTTAAAAAATGTTGAAAGAGTGTTTGGAAAATGTTGAATGAGTATTTAAAAAATGTTGAACACATATTTCAAAAACCTTTAACATGTATTTGAAAAAATGTTGAACAAGTATTTGAAAAAATGGTGTACAAGTATTTGAACAAATGTTGATCATTTATATAAAAATGTTTAAAAAGTTTTGAAAAATGTTTAACTAGTATTTATGAACGTTGACCAAGCATTTGGAAAATGTTGAACAGGTATTTGAAAAAATAATGTTGACAAGTCTTTGAAAAAATGTTGATCATGTATATAAAAATGCTGAACAAGCATTTGAAAAATGTTGAACACATATTTAAAAAGATGTTGTACATGTATTTGAAAAAAATGTTGATCATGTATATAAAAATGTTGAACAAGTATTAAGAAAATTTTGAACAAGTATTTTGACAAAATGTTGACAAGTATTTGAGAAAATGTTGAACAAGTATTTAAAAAATGTTAAACAAGCATTTTAAGGAAAAACCGAAAATGAAGCATACGCCCGGAGAAGAAAAAAACAAAAGAAAGTGAAAAAATGGAAAAGGAAAAGGAAAACTAAACAAAAAGTGGAGAAGAGAAAAGGAAAAAAGAAAAGAAAAGACGAAAAGAAAAAATAGAAATAAAAACATGAAAACAAATGGAAAACCGACTTTTTTGTTCGGAGTGGAAAACAAATGGCCTCCCTGTTCTTCTAAAAAAAAGGCGTCTCATACTTATCACAAGCGAGACTTGGTCAGAGTGGCGAGCAGGGTCGAATCCCGCTTCTCCCATATATTATTTTTCTTTTTCTGCGCGAACATGGGCCAGCCCGATTTCTCCAACCGCTTCAGCGAGACATCTTTTCAAATAATGCGATAAATAGTCGCTGCGTTTGGGATGAGGGTCTTTCAGACAGAAGCTGAGGCAAATATGAGGGACATTTTGTTTAAAAAGCATGGTATATTTACTCTTTACCGCCTGTCACTTTGTACTCCCTCGTCGCGGTTGGCGCACGGCCGAGAGAGTAGCATTTTCTTTTCTTTATACTCCACAAGAGAAGAGAGAAGAAGAAATAATCGTGGATCGAATAGTAGGAAGGGCAGCACTCGGGAATCAATCAATGCTGCGAGAGCGGGAAGCCGATGCCGTGGCGTGTGGTGGGGAAGGTGACGAAGAGCATGCTCCCGACCACCCCAATGGCGATGGGCAGCACGGTGAGCACCTGCGCGGCGTCCTCGGACGGCACGGGGTAGAAGCAGGACACGACGTTGCGGTCCAAGAGCGCGACGGCCACGAAGACCATGACGGTGACGACGGCGTGCACGAGGTCGAGGAAGCGCAGCCTGTAGGCTGCCGCGGCCTGCGGGTCGAGCGGCGCGCCGCCGTCGATGACCCAGAGCCCGCGGCGCGTGGCAAAGCCGTAGCGCACGGCGCCCTTGGCGTCCCGGAAGCTGTCGGTGAAGCTGAGCGCGAAGCAGGAGAGCGCGCAGAGCGCGACGAGCGCGGCCGCCATGGCGCGGTTGGCGCGGACGCAGTGGCCCTGGTCCGTGACGATCGGGGACAGCAGCTGGAACGCCATGACGGTGCCCGTGGGCAGCAGCGTCGCCAGGTGCGCCGTGCTCTGGTACGTCTGGCTGATTGCCCTCTGCATCGGGCTCAGCCCGTCGCCAGCTGGGTCGTCGCGGACGGCCGGCGGCCTCGCCAGGAGTGGCCGCTCCTCGTCGACGCCGTCCTCGCGCCCCTGCCGCGCCACCACCTCGTTCTGCACCGCCGCCGCCATTGCCGCTGTCGGACTCGCTTCAATCTACCCTCTTGACGAAAGAATCTTGCCTATGATGATGAATAAACCGGAAGGAGGGGCAAGGGAATGCGAATGATGTGTGACAGCCGGTGCAACGGAGAAGGGATTTAAAGGGGGTTTCAGGGAATGCCGCGCGCGGCGTGACGACACGGGTGGAGCTTGCCGGGGCGTTTGCGGCTGGCCGGCAGGCCGGCGGGCGCTTGCGCTTGGCTTGCAAGAAACAGGAACCTTGATTGAAACCGACACAAATCGGTGGAGGTTTTTCGCCGTTGCTTGCAAGAGAGGTGGACCGAAACGCGGGACGCGACCCGACCCTTTGCCGCTTCAAGTCAAAGCCTTTGCCTTGGGTTGCTTCCGGCTGCACTCCCGGCCAGTGGCCACGTAACACTAGCACAGCCGCGCGCGCAGTTGAGTAACGCAAGGTGCAACGCGATTACGCCAACACGCGTAGTTATAGACTAATAGTAGTAGATAACCATTACTGTGCACGATGGCTATTAAGCAAATACGTTAGTTAGGTAGATGGAGAATCATTATCCGTACCGTGCATCGCGTCGTCCAGTGCGTTTTTGTGTGAGTGAAAGGCTTTGGCACGATGCGTATTACTATCGGATTTAGGCAAAGACTTTGAGCGGGGTAGACGTGCGTCCGTGTCGTGCCAGCTGAATGTGTGCGGCCCACTACCGCGCCACAAGGACACGAGTCTCGGAAGGGAATTGTTTATAAGGTTTGTTTTTCTTTTGGCAACGATGTTTATACGATTTCGGGTGTGAGAGCATCACTAGCAGATCCTAGAACTGGACGGCAAGCGAAACGAGTATAAGGGCGTCCGTAAAAAAAATCACGGTGTCATGAGCGCTTCGGCGGAACAGATTTAGCCGGAACGCTCACGGGACCGTAAATTTTGCATAGCAGCAAACAAATTACACATTTCAATGATATGAACCAAATGAAATTGTAATATTAATTCAACATACGAATATATAAATTGTTCGAAAAGCGATTCTTTTCATTACAACAAATGTTCAAATTTAAATAATTATTACTATACCAAATTGTTTAAATCTCACACGAATAGAAATGAATAAAAATGAGGATCTATCTGCCCCATAGAGTTGCCACCGATGCTCAATAAGATCACGCTGGAGTTGGTTATGTGAATCACGGCTCTCGGACTTCCGATAGGTCTCAAGAAATGCAGTGATCTCATCTACGTCCCTAGCAGGCTTCACACAGCTACCAACATTGTCATAGTTGTACTCCAAGTCCAAATCTCTCTCATCCTCGACGATCATGTTGTGTAAAGTTACACAAGCAGTCATGATGTTTCTGAAGGATTTTTTTACCTCAGAAGCGAGTAGAACCTCAAATAATGGCAAACCTAGCTTGCAACACACCAAATGCCCTCTCAATATCCTTTCGACAAGCTTCTTGTGCTTCGGCCAAAAATTTGCAATTCTTCATTTTGGGGTCACTAATGGTCTTCACAAATGTTGACCATGAAGGATAAATACCGTCGGCAAGATAGTACCCCATGGTATAGTCATAGCCATTGGTGGTATAGTTGCAAGCCGGAGCTTTGCCACTAACTAGCTGGGCAAATAAATGAGAGCGCTCCAAAACATTGATATCATTGAGAGACACAGACATACCTAAGAAGCAATGCCAAATCCATAGATCATTCGAAGCCACGACTTCAAGCCCAATGGTTGGTTTACGTTTGTGGCCGGTGTATTGCCCTGTCCAAGCCACTGGGCAGTTCTCCACCTCCAATTAATGCATGCATCAATACAACCAAGCATGCCCAGACGTCCCCTTGCTTCGTTCATTGCCATTAACTTCTTTGTGTCTTCTTCATTTGGTGCTCAAAGGTACTCCGGTCCAAAAACCCAGATCATTATCTTCGCAAAGACACAGATCCATTTGATAGTGGTACCTTAGCCAATGCAAAGATATTCGTCCACGTAGTCGGCAGGAACACCATATGGAATCACTCTCATCGCCGTTGATATTTTTTGATATATGCTAAAGCCAATAAAACCGTCTCCCGCAAAAAAAAGCAATCAAACTTGCGACATTCCTACATTGAGTGAAAAAACGACAAT
This sequence comes from Triticum aestivum, assembly GCF_018294505.1. Classification (NCBI taxonomy): domain Eukaryota; kingdom Viridiplantae; phylum Streptophyta; class Magnoliopsida; order Poales; family Poaceae; genus Triticum; species Triticum aestivum. The sequence continues at coordinate 655,360,472 of NC_057795.1, read as the reverse complement.
TTCGCTCGCAAGCCTAGACGATCCGGATGAAAAGTGACCTACGCATTCGGTATCACCTACGAAAGAGGTGAGCCAGTTATGTCGGTACCATGGTGAAGTAGTCTTTCATGAGAATCTTGTCGCCGAGAGCTCGGTTGCTAGGAATGCATAGCCGGCCGACCATGGATCCGTGCCGCTTATTCTTATGTCTCACCTCAACTGATTCCACAAGATGCAACAACACTATGTTGTCGATATCGTCGTCGAGGATCATCTCTTCGATGTCAGAATCATCAGACGAGGACTAACTCCAATCCATCTACAAAATGCACACAAAATGGCCATGAATTTCACCCGAACCTACTCTGGCCAAATCGAGCACGAACCCGCGAGTGTTGGACATACCTCACCCGAAGCAAAGTCGTTCCGCCTGTTGGAGAATGTTGCATGGAAAACAAAAAATTCTACGCACACGCAAGATCTATCCATGGAGATGCATAGCTACAAGATGGGGACAACATCTTCATACCCTTGGAGATCGCTAAGCGGAAGCTTTTAAAAATGCGGTTGATGTAGCCGTACACCTTCATGATCCGTCTCGAGCAAGTACCGAACATACGGCACCTTCGCGTTTAGCACACATTCAGCTCGTTGACGTCCTCGCCTTCTTGATCCAGCAAGAGGGGCGAAGTAGTAGATGAGTTTTGACAACACGACGACATGGCAATGGTGGTGGTGAAGAACAATCTCTGTAGGGCTTCGCCAAGCAAACGGAAACTATGACGGAGGAAAAACTAGAGGGGACGGGGTTGCCGGCACACGTCTTGGTGAATCTTGATGTGTTCCGGGTGCTAGCCATGCCTCTCTATATACATATTGAGCCCTGGGGTCGTTTCTTGGAGAAAGAGCCTCCTCAAAGTTGGTTTGGCACGCAAGGCAAGTGTCCTTCTTGGACTCCACGACCAGACACCAGGGTCCTCGGTGTCTGGCCCAGACGCCAGGGTCCCTGGTGTCCGGCCCCCGACCTCTGCAAAACTTCCTTTTGCACCTTCCTAAAGCCCCGTGAGCTTTACCCCTTGGTCCAAATAAAGTGTTCTCACACCAGAACATTTCAGGAAACATCCGAAACCCCTTCCGGAGACCAAACACTATTATCCCATATATCAACCTTTACCTCCAGACTATTCCGGAGCTCCTCGTCATGTCCGTGATCTCATCCAGGACTCCGAACAACATTCGGTCACCAACAAACATAACTCATATAATACTATATCGTCAACGAACGTTAAGCGTGCGGATCCTGCGGTTTCGAGAATGATGTATAAATGACCGAGACGATTCTCCAGTAAATAACCAATAGCGGGACCTGGATGCCCATATTGGTTCCTACATATTCTTTGAAGATCTTTATCGGGCGAACCTTTATGACAACATACGTGTTGGGGAACGTTGCATAAAATAAAAAATTTCCTACGTTCACCAAGATCAATCTATGAGTTCATCTAGTAACAAGAGAGGGGAGTGCATCTACATACCCTTGTAGATCGCGAGCGGAAGCGTTCAAGAGAACGGGGTTGAGGGAGTCGTACTCGTCGTGATCCAAATCACCGGAGATCCTAGCGCCGAACGGACGGCACTTCCGCGTTCAACACACGTAAGGTCAGCGTGACCTCTCCTCCTTCTTGATCCAGCAAGGGGGGAAGGAGAGGTTGATGAAGATCCAGCAGCACGACGGCGTGGTGGTGGATGCAGCAGGGTTCCGGCAGGGCTTCGCCAAGCGACTACGGGAGGAGGAGGTGTAGCAAGGGGGAGGGAGGCGCCAGATGTCAGGGTGCGGCTGCCCTCCCACCCCCCCTCTTTATATAGGGACCCCAGGGGGGGCGCCGGCCCTAAAGATGGGATCTCCCAAGGGGGGCGGCGGCCAGGGTGGTGGAGTGCCCCCCAAGGCAAGTGGAGGCGCCCCCTCCCCTAGGGTTCCCAACCCTAGGCGCAGAGGGGGGCCCAGGGGGGGCGCACCAGCCCACCAGGGGCTGGTTCCCCTCCCACTTCAGCCCATGGGGCCCTCCGGGATGGGTGGCCCCACCCGGTGGTCCCGGTACAACACCGGTGAACCCCGAAACTTTCCCGATGGCCGAAACTCGACTTCCCATATATAATTCTTTACCCCCGGGCCATTCCGGAACTCCTGGTGACGTCCGGGATCTCATCCGGGACTTCGAACAACTTTCGGTTTGCTGCATACTAATATCTTTACAACCCTAGCGTCACCGAACCTTAAGTGTGTAGACCCTACGGGTTCGGGAGACAGGCAGACATGACCGAGGCTGCTCTCCGGTCAATAACCAACAGCGGGATCTGGATACCCATGTTGGCTCCCACATGCTCCTCGATGATCTCATCGGATGAACCACGATGTCGAGGATTCAAGCAACCCCGTATACAATTCCCTTTGTCAATCGGTACGTTACTTGCCCGAGATTCGATCGTCGGTATCCCAATACCTCGTTCAATCTCGTTACCGGCAAGTCACTTTACTCGTACCGTAATGCATGATCCCGTGACCAGAGACTTGGTCACTTTGAGCTCATTATGATGATGCATTACCGAGTGGGCCCAGAGATACCTCTCTGTCATACGGAGTGACAAATCCCAGTCTCGATCCGTGTCAACCCAACAGACACTTTCGGAGATACCTGCAGTGCACCTTTATAGCCACCCAGTTACGTTGTGACGTTTGGTACACCCAAAGCACTCCTATGGTATCCGGGAGTTGCACGATCTCATGGTCTAAGGAAAAAATACTTGACATTGGAAAAGCTCTAGCAAAAGGAACTACACGATCTTGTGCTATGCTTAGGATTGGGTCTTGTCCATCACATCATTCTCCTAATGATGTGATCCCGTTATCAATGACATCCAATGTCCATAGTCAGGAAACCATGACTATCTGTTGATCAACGCGCTAGTCAACTAGAGGCTCACTAGGGACATATTGTGGTCTATGTATTCACACGTGTATTACGATTTCCGGATAATACAATTATAGCATGAATAAAAGATAATTATCATGAACAAGAAAATATAATAATAATCCTTTTATTATTGCCTCTAGGGCATATTTCCAACAGTCTCCCACTTGCACTAGAGTCAATAATCTAGTTACATTGTCATGAATCGAACACCCATAGAGTTCTGATGTTGATCATGTTTTGCTCGCGGAAGAGGTTTAGTCAACGGATCTGCGACATTCCGATCCGTATGTACTTTGCAAATATCTATGTCTCCATCTGGAACATTTTCACGGATGGAGTTGAAAGGGTGCTTGATGTGCCTGGTCTTCTTGTGAAACCTGGGCTCCTTGGCAAGGGCAGTAGCTCCAGTGTTGTCATAGAAGAGAGTGATTGGCCCCGACGCATTGGGTATGACTCCTAGGTTGGTGATGAACTCCTTCATCCATATTGCTTCATGCGCTACCTCCAAGGCTGCCATGTACTCCTCTTCACATGTAGATCCCGCCACGATGCTCTGCTTGCAACTGCACCAGCTTACTGCTCCACGATTCAATATATACACGTATCCGGTTTGTGACTTAGAGTCATCTAGATCTGTGTTGAAGCTAGCATCGACGTAACACTTTACGAAGAGCTCTTCGTCACCTCCGTAGACGAGAAACATGTCCTTTGTCCTTTTCAGGTACTTAAGGATATTCTTGACCGCTGTCCAGTGTTCTTTGCCGGGATTACTTTGGTACCTTCCTACCAAACTTACGGCAAGGTTTACATCAGGTCTAGTACACAGCATGGCATACATAATAAATCCTACGGCTGAGGCATAGGGGATGACACTCATCTCTTTTTTATCTTTTGCCGTGGTCGGGCATTGAGCTGAGCTCAATCTCACACCTTGCAATACAGGCAAGAACCCTTTCTTGGACTGATCCATATTGAACTTCTTCAATATCTTATCAAGGTATGTGCTTTGTGAAAGACCTATGAGGCGTCTCGATCTATCCCTATAGATCTTGATGCCTAATATGTAAGCAGCTTCTCCAAGGTCCTTCATTGAAAAATACTTATTCAAGTAGGCCTTAATGCTGTCCAAAAGTTCTATGTCATTTCCCATCAAAAGTATGTCATGTACATATAATATGAGAAATGCTACAGAGCTCCCACTCACTTTCTTGTAAATGCAGTCTTCTCCATAAGTCTGCATAAACCCAAATGCTTTGATCATCTCATCAAAGCAAATGTTTCAACTCTGAGATGCATGCACCAGCCCATAAATGGATCGCTGGAGCTTGCATACCTTGTTAGCATTCTTAGGATCAACAAAAACCTCCGGCTGCATCATATATAGTTCTTCCTTAAGATGGCCGTCAAGGAATGCCGTTTTGACGTTCATCGGCCATATCTCATAATCATAGTATGCGTCAATTGCTAACATGATTCGCACGGACTTCAGCTTCGCTACGGGAGAGAAAGTCTCATCGTAGTCAATCCCTTGAACTTGCCGATAACCCTTAGCGACAAGTCGAGCTTTGTAGATGGTAACATTACCATCCGCGTTCGTCTTCTTCTTAAAGATCCATTTGTTTTCTATCGCTCGCCGATCATCGGGCAAGTCTGACAAAGTCCATACTTTGTTTTCATACATGGATTCTATCTCAGATTGCATGACTTCAAGCCATTTGTTGAAATCTGGACCCGCCATCGCTTCTTCAGATTTTTTGTCAAAAAAGACCACATGCCGAACAAAATTGCTAGAAAAGACCTCTTCTAAGACAAATTGGCAAAAAGAACCCCCTCAACCGTGGCGGCAGGCGCGCCAGGCAACACGTGGCACATGCCCCCACGGCGCCAGGCGGCAGGCTACAAGTAACAGGAATCAACGAGCCGCGACGGAACGGGCTGGTGTGGTGGGCCCTGCCGCCCCACTAGCTGGCGGCAACACTGTACATTGTGGGCCGGGCCGCCTCGCGCCCAGGCGGCAGGCTGTGCACTACTGCGCGCCAGCCAGCCTCGTGTATGGCACGGCAAAGATAGTGCACAGAGCTATTGAACCTTGACCTGATCGAGCAAGCTAGTCAAGACTCAGACAAGCCAGCTTTCACACAAATTTCAGTGCACGGAGCTATTAATCTTGACCCGAGCAAGCTAGTCAAATGCTGACCAATAGTAACCCTTTTTCTTTTGCATGGGATCAATTAATAATGCGCAGGGACGTACATGCCGCCTGGCGCCTGGACGATTCTGGTGTAGTGCAAAGCCTACCGCCTGGGCGCGAGGCAGCCGGGCCCACCACGTACAGTGCTGCCGCCAGTGGCAGGGCTCACCACGCCAGCCCGTTCCGTCGCAGCTCGTTGGTTCCTGTTATTTGCAGCCTACCGCCTGGCGCCGTGGTAGCAGGGGCTGCCGCCTCAATCTGTGGCGGCGTGTGCCATGTGTCGCCTGGCGCGCCTGCTGCCACGGCTGAGGGGGTCCTTTTTGCCAATTTATTTCGGAGGGGGTCTTTTCTAGCAATTCTGTTCGGCATGTGGTCTTTTTCACAAAAAATCCGCTTCTTCATAGTTCGAAGGTTTACCGTTGTCTAACAACATGATTTCCAGGACAGGGTTGCCATACCATTTTGGTGTGGAACGTGTCCTTGTGGACCTACGAAGTTCAGTAGCAACTTAATCTGAAGTACCTTGATCATCATCATTAATTTCCTCTCCAGTCGGTGTAGGCACCATAGAAACATTTTCCTGAGCTGCACCACTTTCCGGTTCAAGAGGTAGTACTTCATCGAGTTCTATTTTCCTCCCACTTACTCCTTTCGAGAGAAACTCTTTTTCCAGAAAGGACCCGTTCCTGGCAACAAAGATCTTGCCTTCGGATCTAAGGTAGAAGGTATACCCAATGGTTTCCTTAGGGTATCCTATGAAGACGCATTTTTCCGACTTGGGTTCGAGCTTTTCAGGTTGAAGTTTCTTGACATAAGCATCGCATCCCCAAACTTTTAGAAACGACAACTTAGGTTTCTTCCCAAACCATAATTCATACAGTGTCGTCTCAACAGATTTAGACGGAGCCCTATTTAAAGTGAATGTAGCTGTCTCTAAAGCGTATCCCCAAAATGATAGCGGTAAATCGGTAAGAGACATCATAGATCGCACCATATCCAATAGAGTGTGATTACGACGTTCGGACACACCGTTACGCTGAGGTGTTCCAGTCGGCGTGAGTTGTGAAACGATTCCACATTTTCTTAAGTGTGTACCAAATTCGTGACTTAAATATTTTCCTCCATGATCTGATTGTAAGAATTTTATCTTTCAGTCACGTTGATTCTCTACCTCATTCTGAAATTCCTTGAACTTTTCAAAGGTCTCAGACTTGTCTTTCATCAAGTAGACATACCCATATCTACTCAAGTCATCAGTGAGAGTGAGAACATAACGATATCCTCCGCGAGCCTCAACGCTCATTGGACCACACACATCGGTATGTATGATTTCCAATAAGTTGGTTGCTCGCTCCATTGTTCCGGAGAACGGAGTCTTGGTCGTTTTGTCCATGAGGCATGGTTCGCATGTGTCAAATGATTCATAATCGAGAGACTCTAAAAGTCCATCAGTATGGAGCTTCTTCATGCGCTTGACACCAATGTGACCAAGGCGGCAGTGCCACAAGTATGTGGGACTATCCTTATCAACTTTACATCTTTTGTATTCATACTATGAATATGTGTAACATTATGTTCAAGATTCATTAAGAATAAACCATTGACCATCGGGGCATGATCATAAAACATATCTCTCATATAAATAGAACAACCATTATTCTTGGATTTAAATGAGTAGCCATCTCGTATTAAACGAGATCCAGATACAATGTTCATGCTCAAACTTGGCACTAAATAACAATTATTGAGGTTTAAAACTAATCCCGTAGCTAAATGTAGAGGTAGTGTGCCGACGGCGATCACATCGACCTTGGAACCATTCCCAACGCGCATCGTCACCTCGTCCTTCGCCAGTCTCCGCTTATTCCGCAGCTCCTGCTGTGAGTTACAAATATGAGCAACGGCACCGGTATCAAATACCCAGGAGTTACTACGAGTACTAGTAAGGTACACATCAATTACATGTATATCAAATATACCTTTAGTGTTGTCGGCCTTCTTGTCTGCTAAGTATTTGGGGGCAGTTCCGCTTCCAGTGACCCTTCCTTTTGCAATAAAAGCACTCAGTCTCAGGCTTGGGTCCATTCCTTGACTTCTTCCCGGCAACTGGCTTACCGGGCGCGGCAACATCTTTGCCGTCCTTCTTGAAGTTCTTCTTACCCTTGCCCTTCTTGAACTTGGTGGTTTTATTGACCATCAACACTTGATGTTCTTTCTTGATTTCTACCTCTGCCGACTTCAGCATTGAAAATACTTCAGGAATAGTTTTCACCATCCCCTGCATATTGTAGTTCATCACAAAGCTCTTGTAGCTCGGTGGGAGCGACTGAAGGATTCTGTCAATGACCGCCTCGTCCGGGAGGTTAATGTCCAGCTGGGACAGGCGGTTGTGCAACCCAGACATTTTGAGTATGTGCTCACTGACAGAACTATTTCTCTCCATCTTACAACTATAGAACTTGTCGGAGACTTCATATCTCTTGACCCGAGCATGAGCGTGGAAAACCATTTTCAGCTCCGCGAACATCTCATATGCTCCGTGTTGCTCAAAACGCTTTTGGAGCCCCGGTTCTAAGCTGTAAAGCATGCCGCACTGAATGAGGGAGTAATCATCAGCACGTGACTGCCAAGCGTTCATAACGTCTTGGTTCTCTGGGATGGGTGCTTCACCTAGCGGTCCTTCTAGGACATATGCTTTCTTGGCAGCTATGAGGATGATCCTCAGATTCTGGACCCAGTCCGTATAGTTGCTGCCATCATCTTTCAGCTTAGTTTTCTCTAGGAAGACGTTGAAGTTCATGTTGACATGAGCGTTGTCCATTTTATCTACAAGACATATTTTGAAAAGATTTTAGACTAAGTTCATGATAATTAAGTTCATCTAATCAAATTATTTAATGAACTCCCACTCAGATTAGACATCCCTCTAGTCATCTAAGTGTTACATGATCCGAGTCGACTAGGCCGTGTCCGATCATCACGTGAGACGGACTAGTCATCATCGGTGAACACCTCCATGTTGATCGTATCTTCCATACGACTCATGTTCGACCTCTCGGTCTCTCTGTTCCAAGGCCATGTATGTACATGCTAGGCTCGTCAAGTTAACCTAAGTGTTTTGCATGTGTAAAACTGTCTTACACCCGTTGTATGTGAACGTAGGAATCTATCACACCCGATCATCACATGGTGCTTCGAAACGACGAACTTTAGCAACGACGCACAGTTAGGGGGAATACTTTCTTGAAATTATTATAAGGGATCATCTTATTTACTACCGTCGTTCTAAGTAAACAAGATGCATAAACATAATAAACATCACATGCAATTATATAGTAGTGACATGATATGGTCAATATCATATAGCTCCTTTGATCTCCATCTTCGGGAATCCATGATCATCTTCGTCACCGGCATGACACCATGATCTCCATCATCATGATCTCCATCATCGTGTATCCATGAAGTTGCTCGCCAACTATTACTTCTACTACTATGGCTAACGGTTTAGCAATAAAGTAAAGTAATTACATGGCGTTGAATCATTGACACACAGGTCATACAATAATTAAGACAACTCCTATGGCTCCTGCCGGTATTCATACTCATCGACATGCAAGTCGTGATTCCTATTATAAGAACATGATCTCATACATCACAATATATCATTCATCATTCATCACAACTTTTGGCCATATCACATCACAAAGCAATTGCTGCAAAAACAAGTTAGACGTCCTCTAATTGTTGTTGCATCTTTTACGTGGCTGCAATAGGGTTCTAGCAAGAACGTTTTCTTACCTACGATAAAGCCACAACGTGATTTGTCAACTTCTATTTACCCTTCATAAGGACCCTTTTCATCGAATCCGCTCCAACTAAAGTGGGAGAGACAGACACCCGCTAGCCACCTTATGCAACTAGTGCATGTCAGTCGGTGGAACCTGTCTCACGTAAGCGTACATGTAAGGTCGGTCCAGGCCGCTTCATCCCACAATACTGCTGAAGCAAAATAAAACTAGTAGTGGCAAGAAAGTTGACAACATCTACGCCCACAACAGACTTGTGTTCTACTCGTGCAATAGAGAACTACACATAGACCTAGCTCATGATGCCACTGTTGGGGAACGTTGCATAAAATAAAAAATTTCCTACATTCAGCAAGATCAATCTATGAGTTCATCTAGCAACGAGATAGGGGAGTGCATCTGCATACCCTTGTATATCGCGAGCGGAAGCGTTCAAGAGAACGGGGTTGAGGGAGTCGTACTCGTCGTGATCCAAACCACCGGAGATCCTAGCGCCGAACGGACGACACCTCCTCGTTCAACACACGTACCGTCAGCGTGACATCTCCTCCTTCTTGATCCAGCAAGGGGAGAAGGAGAGGTTGATGAAGATCCAACAGCACGACAGCGTGGTGGTGGATGCAGCAGGGTTCCGGCAGGGCTTCGCCAAGCGACTACGGGAGGAGGAGGTGTAGCAAGGGGGGAGGGAGGCGCCAAATGTCAGGGTGCGGCTGCCCTCCCACCCCCTCTCTTTATATAGGGACCCCAGGGGGGCGCCAGCCCTGGAGATGGGATCTCCCAAGGGGGGCGGCGGCCAGGGGGGTGGAGTGCCCCCCAAGGCAAGTGGAGGCGCCCCCTCCCCTAGGGTTCCCAACCCTAGGGGCAGAGGGGGGCCCAGGGGGGGCACCAGCCCACCAGGGGCTGGTTCTCCTCCCACTTCAGCCCATGGGGCCCTCCGGGATGGGTGGCCCCACCCGGTGGACCCCCGGGACCCTTCCGGTGGTCCCGGTACAATACCGGTGAACCCCAAAACTTTCCCGATGGCCGAAACTCGACTTCCCATATATAACTCTTTACCTCCGGACCATTCCGGAACTCCTCATGACGTCCGGGATCTCATTCGGGACTCCGAACAACTTTCGGTTTGCTGCATACTAATATCTTTACAACCCTAGCGTCACCGAACCTTAAGTGTGTAGACCCTACGGGTTCGGGAGACAGGCAGACATGACCGAGACTACTCTCCGGCCAATAACCAACAGCGGGATCTGGATACCCATGTTGGCTCCCACATGCTCCTCGATGATCTCATCGGATGAACCACGATGTCGAGGATTCAAGCAACCCCGTATACAATTCCCTTTGTCAATCGGTACGTTACTTGCCTGAGGTTCGATCGTCGGTATCCCAATACCTCGTTCAATCTCGTTATCGGCAAGTCACTTTACTCGTACCGTAATGCATGATCCCGTGACCAGACACTTGGTCACTTTGAGCTCATTATGATGATGCATTACCGAGTGGGCCCAGAGATACCTCTCCGTCATACGGAGTGATAAGTCCCAGTCTCGATCCGTGTCAACCCAACAGACACTTTCGGAGATACCTGTAGTGCACCTTTATAGCCACCCAGTTACGTTGTGATGTTTGGTACACCCAAAGCACTCCTACGGTATCCGGGAGTTACACGATCTCATGGTCTAAGGAAAAAAATACTTGACATTGGAAAAGCTCTAGCAAAACGAACTACACGATCTTGTGCTATGCTTAGGATTGGGTCTTGTCCATCACATCATTCTCCTAATGATGTGATCCCGTTATCAATGACATCCAATGTCCATAGTCAACAAACCATGACTATCTGTTGATCAACGAGCTAGTCAACTAGAGGCTCACTAGGGACATATTGTGGTCTATGTATTCACACGTGTATTACGATTTCCGGATAATACAATTATAGCATGAATAAAAGACAATTATCACGAACAAGGAAATATAATAATAATCCTTTTATTATTGCCTCTAGGGCATATTTCCAACAATACGTAGTTCTGTTTGTCCGTCGGTATGTTACTTGCCTGAGATTCGACGGTCGGAATCTCCATACCTAGTTCAATCTTGTTACTGGCAAGTCCCTTTACTCGTTCCGCAATACATCATCCCATAACCAACTCCTTAGTCACTTTGCTTGCAAGCTTCTTGTGATGTTGTATTACCGAGAGGGCCCAGAGATACCTCTCTGTTATACGGAGTGAAAAATCCCACTCTTAATCCATGCCAACTCAACAGACACCTTCAGAGATACCTGTAGAGCACCTTTATGATCACCCAGTTACTTGTGATGTTTGATGGCACACAAGGCATTCTTCCGGAGTCCGGGAGTTGCATGATCTCATAGTCGAAGAAACATGTATTTGACATTAAGAAAGCAGTAGCAATAAACTGAACGATCATATGCTATGCTAACGGTTGGGTCTTATCCATCACATCATTCTCCTAATGATGTGATCCCGTTATCAAATGACAATTCATGTGTATGGTTAGGAAACCTTAACCATCTTTGATCAATGAGCTAGTCTAGTAGAGGCTCACTAGGGACATGGTATTTGTTTATGTATCCACACATGTATTTAAGTTTCCGGTCAATACAATTCTAGCATGAATAATAAACCTTTATCATGATTAAGGAAATATAGTAATAACCATTTTATTATTGCCTCTAGGGCATATTTCCATCAGTCTCCCACTTGCACTAGAGTCAATAATCTAGTTCACATCACCATGTGATTAACATCCAAAGAGTTCTAAGGTGTGATCATGTTTTGCTTGTGCGAGAGGTTTTTAGTCAACGGGTCTGCAACATTCAGATTCATGTGTATTTTGCAAATATCTATGTCTACAATGCTTTGCATAGAGCTACTCTAGCTAATTGCTCCCACGTTCAATACGTATCCAAATTGAGACTCCGAGTCATCCGGATCAGTGTCAAAGCTTGCATCAATGTAACCCTTTACAACGAACTCTTTATCAATCCCCATAACCAAGAAACATTTCCTTAGTCCTTTTAGGCACCTAAGGATAATTTTGACCGCTGTCCAGTGATCCACTCCTGGATCACAGTTGTACCTCCCTGCCAAACTTATGCCAAACTTTCATTCTCTCTCTATCTTCTGCTATGGTCAGGATTTGAGTCTTACTCAATTTCACACCTTGCAACACAGGCAAGAACCCGTTTTTTGACTGGTCCATCTTGAACTTCTGCAGAACTTTGTCAAGGCATGTGCCTTATGAAAGTCATATTAAGCGTCTCGATCTATCCCTATAGATCTTAATGCCCAATATATAAGCAGCTTCACCAAGGAATTTCATCGAAAATTCTTATTCAAATATCCTTTTATGCTATCCAGAAATTCTATATCATTTCCAATCAGCAATATGTCATCCCCATGCCAAAGCTCTCAACGACCGACTCGGCGAAAAAAGAAGAAAATAAAGCTCTCAGCGACTGGATGTTGTTCCTCCTCCGCCTAAGCCTACTAAACATGTATTGATTCCCAATTAGAAAGATATGATATGCTTTATTTGTGGTTGTCTAGGCCACTATGTGAACAATTACATTAGCTGCAAGATCTGTTCATCTTTGGCTTAGAAGGTTATAATGTGAATAACTTCATTGGTTGGACTCGGTTACACACTGTGATTGCATATTTTGATAGCTCTTCTCTAGGTTTAGGGTTTATCATTTGGAACTGCCTGCTAGGGATGAGTCAAAATGGCTTAATTTCAAAAATTGTGGAGTGGTCAATGCGGTTAAAGCAGATATTTTCAATGATGACCCGGTTAAAAATCTAGATCGTATCTTTTGCAAAAATAAACAAGTGGCCATGGAATATTCGTTCAATTTCTCCTAGGTCATTTCTAGCCAAGTTTCCTCCATGGAAGAAGGTGGAAGATTTGATTGAATTCCCAACTTTCCCCTTGCCTATTGATGGTGTTTCTGTTAATGTGGTGGAATGGATTAGTTCAATTGATCCCTTCGGTGAGCTAGTTGAAGCTTGGGTTAAGGCTGAAGGGATGCCTCCTAAAGAGTATTCTTGGAAGATACTAGCTCAAATTGCGTCTTGTTTTGGAATTTTGGTGGATGTGCACTAGAATGGAATGATGAAAAGAAACTTTTATGAGATCGAGTGTTAAAATTGTTTGTGGGGATCCAACCAAAATTTCTTTTGAGGGGTTGGTGGAAATGAAAAAAGAAGAAGCTCTATCTCCTTTCTTTCTTTGTGGAAGCGTTTGAGAAATATGGTAGTGATGATTCAAGGCATGTGGATATTGATGTGGATAAAGATGTTAAAGAGGGAACTGACACTATGGATAAAGATTTACATAATAATGAGGATGGTGCCATTGATGAATTGGACCTAGTCATCAAGATTACTGAGGCGTGTGCTTCTCATGATATACACTCTAGCCCCTTATGGCCTTTGAGATTTTGTTTGGATAGCGAACGTTGTGTGGCTTTTCCTCAAGGAATCTACCATTCTTAAGAAGTTGGTCCCCACTTCTACCTATTTTCTCAACATGCACACCGTCCACATCAGCTTTATGCCACATCATCAATCAGTTTGTAAAATCAGCCAAACAGTCTTATTGCTTAATGCCACATCATCAATCAGGGCGTTGAAAAAAAACTTTTTTCCCCCTTTGCCACAGCAGCTCATCCTGGGGATTTCAACACAAACTACAGAATTGCGACCGTCTCTCTTGCTCGGTTCAGCTGAACCCATCGACTTCCTTTTCCCTGTGTACACTCCAACACGGCGGCTGGGATACCCTCCCATGCGGAAGGACTGCCGGCTTGGCTCCCCTCTGCGATTCTTCCGGGATCGCTCACCCGGGGATCCCTTCTCATCTGCGCCACCAGTCCCTCTCTCTTCGTCTCCCTCTCAATCTATATCCTCTTCCTCGTCTGTTGCCACAAGCGACAAGGGCGGTGGCTAGCAGCAGGGCTTTGGGGGAACATGACACCCGCGGGGACGGCGGCAGCCGGGGAGGCGAGCGACGGCTGCTGGTGCCACTAGCGACTGGGGAACCTGCTCGGTCTAGGCTTGGCGGCGGCAAGGACGCGCAGCACCATCAGCCCAGATGATCCAGGTCGCATCTCCTCTTCCTTCTCCACGCAAGCGTTGGTGCGAGTTCTTGGCCGCGTGGCGACCGCCAACAAATAGCAACAAGTAGGTGTATCAAGATCCGTCCAGCCACATGTAGTTGGTGACGATGAAAAAGTTGATTTGTTCGTGTGCTGGACGATGCTGTGGTATGCATGTCACCCATAAATGAATTGCTATATTTATGATTTCTTTTTCTGGTTATCTACCGAATGAATTTTATTTTGATTTACCACTCCAATCTGTCAAGTTTGTTATGATTTTTTTTTTTGCAGGCAAGTTTGTTATGGGTTTGTTTGCTGCATGACGAAACATTAGTCTAATTTCTGAAAAGGATTGGAGATTCAGCCGATATATTTTGGCATATATTTTCATGACCTACTATGTATTAGAAATTTAGAATTATATAAAAGTGTAAATTAGAAAGATATGTGTGATACGTAATCTCACCATTCATGTGTCAAGAGATCAATTCCATTACATTTCAGAATGGAACCATTCTGTTTCACCTAACTGCATATACCAAACACGGAACTGACCAGTTCAAGTGGAATGGAACACTGGCCTGCTTAACACGTGATATCCATACAGTGAGCTTTATTTATCTGAATGTTGTTTTTTCATGATCGACAAACTTGATAATTAAACATCCCTTTTTCATCAGGTCAATGCAGAAGATTATAATCGTATCTATTCACCCCCTCTCTGTATACTCCCAAGGTATGAGCTTTTGAACTATCGTGCAGTTTCATTACAACAGTAGTATGTACAAGTTCAAAAATCTCAATATTATTATAAAAAAATCAAAACTCTCAAATACGCCGCCAGTAGAACTTTGTAGGCTTTCCCCGGAGTTGCATTTCAATAGTAGTATTTTATGATTGGTAGTTGTTTCCTTCACTACAAATTCAGAGTTGATTTGAATTCTTACCACCGGTTTTGTGATAGAGCTAACATCACTGTATCTGTCGGCGACACCACACACCGCTTGCAATTGCTACCTTCTATCGTGTCAGATAATTTGATTTCTGTATTTTATTTGCACTACACATGCATTTTGTTGGATTCTGCATATCTTAAATAGCCAAATAATTTGATTTCCTTATGTGTGCTACAAAGCCTAATGGATAATCTTGCTGCAGCCATACGAACCTTCTTAAACATTGGTTTAATTTTCTGAAAAAAATATTGGGTTAATTATTTTCCTTTTGCGGGACAAAACACATAGATTAATTGACTTCACAAAGTAACATTTTTGGTACACTGTTTGCATAAATTTAATTGTCACTATTTCCATTGTAGGAATCATATGCATTGGTCCTCTCACACAGGTGATTTCTTTTATTGGGGTTATATCAATACAACCTATATATTAGGGTTGTGATCTTTCACCGCAAAGTTGATCAAAGTTTTCAATATTGGGTACAATAGGAGATTCATGGTATGCTTCCACCCATTAGTTTGTAAACACTCCCTCATCACCCGAGATGGCTTATGAGAATGTTAGTTCTATATAGTAATCAAATACATTACATTATCTATTTTAACTTTCACTAATATTTCATCAAAAAATATTACAACCAATCCCGCCGCAACGCGCGGGGTATCATCTAGTGATCCTGAGTTATGGAACCCACGAGAAGATGTGCACTATGATAAAGGCTCCGACAAGTCTTTATTAACAAATTAAATTTTAGTTGTTCGACCGGACCTTTAACAACCTTAGAGGTGTACACACTAGTATTTAAAAACATGCATGGGAATGGGGTCTGACACTCACAACCTTATATTTGTGCTCGGGGTCTTAACGATATTAATTTTTGTTCAGGATCACAGCCGCTATGATGTGCTTGCAACACGAAGATGTGGGGGATTTACCCGAAGTATATCTTGACTGGTGTGCAACTTGCCTCAAAAGCTAGTTGTCCAATCGTAGCCCCTCACCATAGTTAGGTTACACACGGTCATATCACATTTTTGAGGTCAATTGTGGTCGCTTCTGTTCCATCTAATGCCGTATACACAAAGGTGCTTACCGATTATCTGCGAAGATGCAGAAGACCTAATCGTGATTAGTAAGACTCATGCCGCTGCTTTGCAACGTTTAGGCATGAGAGTGAATATGAACAATGAGATGGACATGTACGTGTTATCAAGCTATACATGCCTACGCGTTGATGGTTTGTGCAAGGATGAACTATGAACTAGTACGTGCTACACGCCTACACGAGAAGACCAGTTGCCAGAAATTGCCATGGAGATCTCGGATACTATTTTAAAAGGAAGACGGTCTGCCACATGGTCAAGGGAGAGTTTGTTTCCATAGGGTGTGTCTAACATTTATCTAGACCTTTTTCTTTTTCTTTGAGTAACCAAGACTCATCTAAGTTTTTTGGGGGGACATATCTAAGTTTTATTTGTTGCTTGTTTTCTTTTTTTTGAGAATCTGTTGCTTGTTTTCTGTTTATTCTCGTGGTTACCTTGTCCAGGCCGTAAGAACGGGAGGTCCGGCCCATTTGCAGTTCGAAGGATTAAAATCCCACAAAAGTGCGCCACGTTCGAACACAAGGCCTCCTTTCTTTGAGCATGCCCGACTAGCCCCACACGAGATGATTATAGATTTGGTGGCAAATACGCAGAGAAGAGCAGAAAAAAAAAGTCATCTGCAGCGGCAGATCTAAGATATTTTCCTGAAAGTTAAAAACACATTTTTTTTAAAAAAAAGTGAATATTTTTGAAACGTGGATCTTTTCTGAAATCGTAAATAACCGAAGCAAACATATTTTTTTGAACATGGTGAACAATTTGTCAAACAGGGTGAACATTTTTTTTAATGTACGTTGGCTATTTTCATAATATACGTTGAACATACTTTTAGCAGTAATCAAATGCAGTAATCAACTCGTGAACATACCCGGCGAGGATGGCATTATGGCGCCCTCCTCTTTGGAGTTGCTGCCAATGAGTTCCTCCTCTTGACTAGACCATGGCTTGCTGGTTTCAACCTAGTTTTTCTCATAAACCACGCAAATTTGTATTTGGTTTACTCTCTTATTATTAATCAGCAGAGTTGTTCCCTTTCTCCTAAACACAAGCAACGGAGGTGCTCTAGGTGTTGCAGCTGAGTTCGTGTACTACTACCAAATATTCTTGCCATCAGTTTGGACATGCATACCCCACGCTGCCGCTGCCTTTGCGCTACAGTGCTGGCTGCACAGCAAAGAGCTTGTCCAGTAGCTGCGCACAATACCCCCATGCTATGATACAGGCGCTGAACAGTAGCCCTACCGAAACGGGAAAAACGGCTAGCTCGAGCAATTAAATAAAGCGCTGCTCCAACAATTAACTCGTTGAGGATCCCACATGAACATGTTTTAACCTGGTTGTACAGGAGTCGCACGTACTAGCAACTAGTAGTAGCAAGCAGAGAAGCACGTAGCAGAGTACTCGTTACACCCGAAATGAAATAGGATGAAATATGCCGACGGACTCAAAGCGAGTTCAAGATTATATTTCAAGTTCAGGAAGCTACTAGAGGCAGCACATAGCACATAACTGAAAAGCGCAAATTAATAGTACGATCAAGTCTGAAACCCCGAAATGAAGCTACTCGAGATTAAGTTCAGGAAGCTACTCGAGACAGCACATAGCACATAACTGAAAGAGCAACTACGATCAACTCAGAAACCCTGAAGGAACGCTCAAATGGTATGGTAATTCGGCT
Organism: Triticum aestivum; assembly: GCF_018294505.1. Lineage (NCBI taxonomy): Eukaryota > Viridiplantae > Streptophyta > Magnoliopsida > Poales > Poaceae > Triticum > Triticum aestivum. Next base: position 655,342,653 of record NC_057795.1, on the reverse strand, counting down.
CGGAAACGCTGAGGCGCAGTGCGCCGCCGCCTTGCGCGTGGAGGTAATGAATGAACCTGCTCGCCCGGACGTCGTCCAGCACGCCTCCCTCCAGCAGGTCCAGCTCGGCCGCCGCGGTTGCTGCAACCCCCGCCGCCGCCGCGCCGCCGTGCAGCTCGGCAGAGGCACCTCCACCACCCACCGCCGCCGCGCGGGGGGCGGCCTCCTCCGCCACGGGAATGATCTCCCCGTCGCCACCCCCGCCGCCGACGACGATCCGCCGCTCGCCGCCCCCGCCGCCCTCGAGGTCGAAACCCTCCTCCGCTCCGCCGTCCCCCCCAGCAACTGCAGCGCGGGGGGCGCCCTCCTCCGCCACTGGCACCCTCCCCCTCGCCGACGACGACGACGATGCGGCGCTCGCCGCCGCCGCCGCCGCCATACCGCCGCACGATCCACCGGACGCCGTAAAAAAGACCACCCGCCACGCCTAGGCCGACCACAACGGCCGCTCCTTCGAGGAGCACCTTCAAGATGGCTCGCATTGCCGCGCGCAGAGGGTAGACTGGATGGGAGTGAGAGAGGGAGGGAGGATGAGGCGGTGTTTCAGATACGGAGAAGAAGACGGGGAACGCGCGGGGACGGAAGAGGGAAGATGGGAAATATAACATGGCAATATAACATGCGGAGGGGTAAAATGGGAAATGACAGTGGGAACAGGGAAGAGGGAGGTTTTTTTTTTGGAAGAAATATCCAGTGCGCGCTGGTTTCCATGCAAAAAAAGATGTTACAAAAAAGTGATCAAGGTGATCAAGAGGCTAAAAGAGGACTACATGTAGCCGGTTTCGCCAGGGCTACGGCTACCGGTTACAAAAATGAAACTTCTCACATTACATCCCCGAATGGGTGCTCAATGCATTTTATTCCATGGCTCCAGGTCCCGCCGACACGCATCCACGATGTGACTCGTGTCCGCCTGCTTTGATCTCAAAACACATGCATTACGCTCCAGCCAGATATATTATGTCAAGTGATTAGAGAAATCATTGTTGCAGTTAGTTGGAAAGAAAGGATTGCATGCATCGATAATTCAGAAACTATGACCGATATGAGTAATAGGCAAGGAAGAACCGTCACTCAGGGTGATACCGGTGGAGGTGTTAACCGGAGAGGATGAGGTTAGGTTACTGGGGTGAGCTGTCATGTGGGCAGTAGCCGCCGTGTCCACCTACCAATCACATCCGCTGTCGTAGTTGTTGGGTGACGGCGCCGAGTGCAGTGCAACGAGGAGGGCCGCATCCCACGGTGCATGTGGGAGGGCGTAGGCCCCATGGGGCGGAGCCGACGCGAACAATGGCGGGTAGCCACAGGTCGTCGGTGGGGCTGGGAGCACCGGGTAGCCCCCCTCCCGCCTGGTAGGGTGTCGCGTGCCAGATACGCCGTCGGGCCATGGTCCAAGGAGACACGGAGCGGGGCCCGATGGACCGGCATGTGGTAGGCATGAACTACGCCAGTCCACGAGTTGGCGCCGGTGGTCCAAGGTGGGGAAGGCTGGGGTTGGCGTGGCACCCCTCCGTACCCTAGCTGCTGCTGCTGCTACTGCTGTGTGGGGAGGCCACCCCCATGGCGCCTGTTGCGGCGACCACCGCCCTGCTACTGCTATGGCGCGGCGACGCGGGAAGCAGGGGGAAGAACCCCGGTGGGGCAGGAGACCGTGGCTGGGACGGAGCTGGCACGGGCGTCCCGCGAGAAGTCCCGACGGCGAGGATGGTGTGACGCACCCGAGCCTTAACTTTCTTCATCCATCCTTCCTCCAGGCACAAGTACGTGACAATGGTGTGCAAGGTAGGGTTCGGCAGCAAGGTGTGGTTGGGGGCCGGGTTGCCGAAGTCCTCGTTGAGGCCGGCGGTGAGGGTGCTAAGCATAAGCTCATCAGACACCTTGGCACCGATGTCACGAAGCTCGTCAGCAAGCCTCTTGAGGCGCATGCAATAGTCATCAATGGAGGAGTCGTCTTGATGGCACCCATAAAATTCTTGCTGGAAAAAACGAGACGTTGGAGCTTATTGTCGGTGAAGAGCGTGTTGATCTCGGTCCACACGGCGCAAGCGTCATCATCCTCGGAGACGACAGTGTGGAAGATGTCTGCCGAGACGGTGAGGTAGAACCAGCGGATGAGGGTGGCCTCAATAGCGGATCACTCCGGGTCGGGCGCATGATGGCGCTGTCAACGGAGTCATCGACGTGCTCGAGGAGGTAGTACTCACGGAAGACAAGGTTGAAGTTGGTCTTCCACGCGTAGTACGAGGAGTTGGATTGATCAAGTTTGATGGGGACGTGGGTATGGATGTTGAGATCGTGGACGTCGGCGATGGAGGGCTTGGGTCCAGCGAAGGGGTTGGAGTTGGTAGAGTCCATGGTGTGGCGACGTGGGTTAGGGATTTGGGTGGCGGCTAGGGTTGATGGCGGCGTCTATGGGAGAAGGGTAGGAGGTGGCGACGGCTGCCGGAGAGAGGAAGGGCGGCGGCGGCGAGCTACAACGGCGACGGCGAGAGAGATTGGCGGCGGCTATAGGGCGGTGGCGGCAGGGACAGGCGGAAGCAAGGAAGGGGATCAACATGCTAAACTAATACCATGTTAGTTGGAAAGAAAGGATTGCATGCATCGATAATTCATAGATCGTGTGGATGATGTACATATATAGGTACAGGGTGTACCGGCCTCTACTTGTCTCCCAAAATGTACAAATATACAGGAGGGAGAGAGAGGAGATACAACGGTATAAATACAAGACCCTGGTCCTATACATATACAGTAGACAACGTTCGTTCAACAGTTCTGATTCCCTTCCCAGCGCTCGGAGCTTAGGCATTGACAATCATTTGAATTTTTTCCATTGTGGAATTTCCCGGGCTCCACCATGTCTGATCCAGGGCAATGCATCCGCGCTGCGCCAAACTTGCAGGGCGGCGGGGCACTCCCATGATAGATGAATCGAGGTTCCTTCTACATAGCTGGCAGAAATATCCACTCTCCCATCATCTTCTTTGGAGTCAATCATTGCACCACAACTTATCAAGGTGCAGTAGCCGAAGGAACATCTTGCTCTTAACCGGAGGCAAATCTTCCAGATTAGCGCCCTAAAACTGCAAGATCGCATGCTGTCGAACTAGGTATTGTTTGCATATTTCACTGCATACTACCCGGTGATGTGATACGTCTCGAACGTATCTATAATTTTTGATTGTTCCATGCTTTTATTTTTATCATTCTTGAATGTTTTACAATCATTTTATAGCAACTTTATATCATTTTTTGGGACTAACCTACTGACATAGTTGATGCGAAGCATCCCTCGACCATCCCCATGGACACTTCGTCACCACCACAAGCACAAAGAGGACCTATGACAAGAGCACGTGCACACGCTATCGAGAACAAGTTCAATTCTTTCCTCTTCGAGTTTCGTTCGGATTCGCATATGAATTGGGTCCTACCTAAAACAAAGGTGTTGTGCATCCTCAGGTACCTAGGAGAAGCCCATGAAGAAGCTAGGGGGAAGACCCAATCATCTACGAAGAGGGGGGAGGAAGAAGGACACACAACCATGGGGAGGGAAGATCCCCCTGGACACCCCGGGTACCCGGCGTTCTCTACCCCGAGTGCCCAGCTCCGCCTGGGCCGCGCCCCTCCTTGCCCCGGGTGCCCGGCCTCCGCCTGGGCCGCGCCCCTGCTTGCCCCGGTTGCCCGGCCCGTCGCCCAATCGTCGCCTAGTCCTCGCCCCGGGTGCCCGACCACCTGACCAGACGCCATCCCGAGTGTCCAGGCCATCACACCCGGGTGCCCGGGCCCGAACGCGCCCGGCCTCGGCCCTCCTGGCCCGTCCGGGTGCCCAGGCTATCAGCCCTTGGGTGCCCGGCCTCCTCCGGCCACCTCTACTCCGGGTGCCTAGGCCCCTTTACCCTGGGTGCCCGGACTACTCAGAGTTTGCGTGCGTGTAATTAGGATTTTTGGACCCTTGTACCCCTCTTTCCCTCATATTTCGTCCCTAGGCTATATAAACTCTTCCCCTAGCTCATTTGTGGGGTTAGCAAAGTATTTGATAGACACTAGAGAACTTTGCTCTTTGTATCCCCTCCTCTTGGAGATCAAGCCCCAATCTTGGGAAGAATCCTTGTGGATTATCAAGGCCTCCTCTTGGAGAAGATCAGCATCAAGACCTCATCTCCTAGGAGTGGGAAGAACTTTACCCTAGTGCTAATTTCCTTGAATTGTTCATGTATGCTTGTGGATATGATGTATGCTACTCTAGTGGATGTGTTATTTGAGTTTGTTTGAGTGATTTCCTCCTTGTGTTCTTGTGCGTTCTTCCTCTCCCCCCTCCAAGTGAGAAAAGACCCCCTCTAGGGTTTCACCCTACAACATCTTGGTATCATGAGCAAGTTTGATTCACATCTTGGAGTCTCTACACCCCATTTGCTTGCCTAATTTCGTTGCTTTTTGGTCCCAATTTGAAAATCCCCACAAAAATAGCCCAATTTTTTTTCTTGCAATTTGTTGGATGTTGTGAGATTTGGTTGTTTTGCTCCATGGATTTGTTGTTTGGCAAGTGGATCTAGCCCCTACACCATCATCCCCACCTTTCCTACCACGAAATCCACCGAATTTGGCCATTTCCCCAAGATTTCCGCCCAAATCAGAGACTACCGGGTGCCCGCACCCTGAACCCCCTAGTTCCCGCACCCCCGGGCCAATTTCCCTTGACCACCCCGGGCACCTGCACCTCCCACCCACGGGTGCCCCCCCCCCCGAAATAGCCCAACTACACCACCATTTTGGCCATAACTTTCATCTCCCAAGTCCGTTTTTCGTGTTCTTTAGCTCGTTTGGAAGCTCTTGACATCCCCCATCCACATATATCATTACCACCACCATTTGCCTCCATAAAAAATTTCACCAAAAAACATCCACCTTTCCCATTTGACCGATTTTGAGTTGCGATTTCCATTTCCTAAGGTGTTTCGGCTACTTAGGAACGTGTGACATCGACATCACCGCCATTCATCATCGCCTCGGAGTCGTCATCGCCAACGATCTTCACATTTGGCACCGCTAAACGTAAGCAAGGACGGTAACCTCGACAACACTTAGTTCATTTCCTTGCTTTTGCATTGCTAACCCGAGCCATTCTGCATCCCTTACCCATCGAGACTAGCGAGTTGAGAATTGCCGGGCCATGCTATATTGTGCACCATAGTGATCTTGCTATCATCATGTGCCCTAAGTCTCCCCCGTGCATATCTTACATACTTGTCTCATATCATACTTGGCTCGAGCATCAAGCATAGTAAAAAAAGAGAAAGAAAAGTTTTTAAGCAAAAAAGGAGAAACAACGAGCTTGTAAGCAATAGCATTGAACAATTTTGCATCACTACATCATCTTAGTCAGCACATACATATCATAGTTGGGATTGAAGACGACACGTTTCTCTCATAGGTTGGTGTACAAGCATATCTTGCCCATTTGAGCAATCGAGCTAGAGCCTCTCTAGCATTCGTACAACAAGAGCATTTTCCGTGGTTACACATCTTGAGCTCGCTCCTTGGTTGTGCGGATCCCATCTATCTTCTGTGTGTGTGTTCCTAGTGATATTCTTGGTTTTGATGTATTTGCTTTACTTGCAACTTTGTGAACCTTCTCAACCTTCTTGATATCTTGACTAACATCTGCTTGAAATTTTGTTCCACCGTCCTAACCAAGCTCCTCCATAAGCTTTACTTGTATAGGTGTGAGAAACAAACCGGGTACCAATTCTCCTATTGTGGCATTACATTGAGCGATACTTGATACATCCACAATCCTCGGAAAAGGTAACTTCAGTATTGTTCTCTCATTTTCCTACTCATCCCCACTTGGTTATGATGGATAGGCCCAGTTCTTTGGTGAACCCACTTTTCGAGGAGCAAGGTGACGATCGCGACTATGTCACCAAGAACCGCTTCTTCGTCGCCCAACGAGCTCTACATCAAGAAAGTGAAGCTTTGGGTGAGCGCGTCGAGCAACTCGCCACTAACCTTCATCAATCAGAAGCAAGGAACAACGACTACCTCGACGCCAAGCTCACCACACAAACGGAAGAATTTTGCAACATGATCGTGAGCCGCGCATCTTCCCCAACCTCTTTGCCAAGACGGCGCCACTCAAGCCGCCGCTCAAGTTGACAATCTTTGGACTACTCTTCTTATGATGCAAGTCCTCCCCGACTCGCTTTCATCGACGTGACGACCCCCAAGATTGCCAAGATCAAGAAAATCCATTCCATGGAAATGGATTACAAGACTGAGTTCGAGCACGTGAAAGGGTGAGACGCCAAGCTCAAGAGGTCGAGGACCAAGAGCAACCTCCACAAGTGCAACGTCAAGCACCTTAAGACGGTGATGCAATCCGACAAGCACAAGAGCACCATGAAGCACAAGCATTTGACTGTGAAGCACAAGCACTCGAAGCACAACGTGCACTCCGCGAGGCCACTAGAGTCGTCAATGAGTGCAACCACCAAGTGTGTGAACAAGAGGAGGCACTTCATCAATTACAACAAGAAGAAGCCGCCCGACGTGAAGAGCAACAAGAAAGGCGAAACCAAGTGCACATGCCTCGACCTCCTCCACGACAAGAAGGATACCAAGTGGAACAAGTGCTTGAGGAACCTCATCCACGGCAAGAGCGACATCAACACCACCACTATGATGAAGAACTCTGCTATGGCAAGCTCAAGTTCACCATGCCCAAGTTCTCCGGAAGCAATGATCCCGAGGAATATCTCTCATGGGCTTTGAAGGTCGACAAGATATTCCATCTTCACAACGACGACGAGGAAAAGAAGATCGCCATGGCCTGCGTCGAGTTTCAAGACTACGTCCTCATTTGGTGGGAAAAAGTGATCGAGCGACGACAAGCTAGAGGCGAACCACCAATGTTAACTTGGATGCAAATGAAGGATGTCATGATAGCTCACTTCGTGCCTACACACTACACACGTGATCTTTTCAAGAAGTTACAACTCCTCAAGAAAGGCACGAAGACGGTGGAAGAATACTACCAAGAAATGGAGATTGCCATGATAAGAGCCATTGTCAAGGAAGATGATGAGCAAACCACTATTGGAATCAGCTACTTTGCCATCTGCCAGCTCTTTGCCGTCTGCTAGCGGACGACAAAGAAGGTCTTTGCCATCAGCTACCGAAACACAGACGGCAAAGAAACGGCAGATGGCAAAACATGCCTTTGCATTCTGCCCTCTCTTTGCCGTCAGCCAGCTGACGACAAAGATTCTTTGCCGTCAGCTGGCCGACGACAAAGAGAGAGGTGGCCCCCACTAACGAGCCGATTAGAAAAAACTTAACGCCCCACCTCTTTGCCGTCTGCTAGCAGACGACAAAGAGACATAAAGGAGGACGACAAAGCTCGGCGGACGGCAAACATCACACTAACTAACGCCCCCCCCGCCCGTTACTCTCTCTTCTCTCCCTCTCTCCTCCCTGATGCCCCGCCACCAGATCCCCACCCGGCACCGCCCCCGCCCCCCGCCGCCGCCCCCGCCCCACTGCCCGGCCCCGCCCCCGCCCCGCACCCGCTTGGCCTGTCGCCCCACCACCCATTCTCCCCCAACCCACCCGCCGACGCCTCGTCACCCTGCCACCCGCCGCCCGGCACCGCCCCCGCCGCCCGGCGTAGCCCCTGCCACTGCCCCCCTTGCCCCGTCGCCCCACAACCCCTCCGCCCCCACCCCCACCCGCCGACGCCCAGTCGCCCCGCCACCCGCCGCCCGGCGCTGCCCCCGTCACCAGCCCCGCCGACCGTCCCATTGCTCCGGTGAGGGACTACTTCTTTTGTTTCTTCTATTTTTTCAGTTTTTTGCTGTTTAATTGTTAGTGCTAGATATGTGTTAGTGTTAGTGTTAGAAAAGAATTAGAAGAAGTAGAAGAAGTAGAAGTAGAAGAAGTAGAAGAAGTAGAAGAAGAAGAAAAGAAAAGAAGTAGAAAAAAGATGAAAAAAGAAAAAGAAGAAAAGAAGTAGAAGAAGAAGAAAGGAAGAAAAGAAAAGAAGTAGAAAAAATATGAAAAAAGAAGAAGAAAATAAGTAGAAGAAGTAGAAGAAGAAGAAAAGAAGAAACGAAAAGAAGTAAAAAAGTAGAAAAAAGATGAAAGAAGAAGAAGAAGAAAGGAAAGAAGAAGAAGAAGAGAAAGAAAGAAGAAGAAGGATAGAAGGAAACACCCCGACCCCCTGACCCCGACACCACACCCCGACACCCTGACCCCGACACCACGCACCCCGACACCCCGACCCCCTGACCCCTGACCCCGACACCCCGACACCACAGCCCGACCCCGACATGACACCCCGACCCCCTGACCCCGACACCCCGACTCCGACACCACACCCCGACACCCCGACCCCCTGACCCCGACACCCCGACCCCGACACGACACCCTGACCCCTCGACCCCGAAACAGCACCCCGACCCCGACACGGCACCCCGACACCGACACGACACCCCGACCCCCGACACCTCCCGAAAAGGTGTTCTTTGGCATTCCAAAGGCCGACGCGGTCATATATTTGTGAATTATTAGTTAGGTCATATATTTTTCGATTTTTTTATGAAAAACATCATATATAATTGTGTTGATCCGGTAGATTTAAATGTGCAGTTGTTTCATCGCTGCGAGGTTTGGTGTTCGACGACCTCGACGCGCGTTTGACGAGCTCTGCCCCTTCGTTCGTGGGTGAGCACAAATGACATGTCCTCCTCCCCCATTAATTATTTGCTCTGTTCCGGTGTTCATGCCGATGAAACTTGATAGCTAGCTATATATGTGTCTTGAATCATGAGTATGCGTAACCAATATGTGTCTCCCGTTCGAAAGCGTCATAGTTATAAATATGCATGCATTTGCATATTTATAACCTTGATTCTTTCAAATTGTCCAACGCTATCCATGGACAGCCCGAGTATGTGTAGATTGGGTTCGTTTTCCCATATGCTTTGCTCCAGGTCTGACGCATAAATTTCGTCAGTACCTCCCCTGTTGTTCTCTGGGTACACATCCTCTCTGTTTATTGCAGAGACGTGTATTAGGAGAACAGCGGGGAGGTGTTTCCGAAATTTTGCGTCGGATCCGGAGCATAGCATGGGAAAATGAACCCAATCTACACATACTCGGGTGGGATTAGGACCTATCATTACCTATTAGAGTGTAGGTTGCATGGATGTAATAAAATTGACAAAGTAGATCAACTGATGAATATATACATGGTGAATTATATATATAATTGTTGTGTGTCTAGTAGCTCTGAAAGTCAAGATGAGTGATCGTGCGTGGATGTATACCGGTCACACTGGTCAGAACAAATGGAGCACTGAATGGTTCACAAAAACCAAGGGGTTTGTGCAAGTCGCATTTGCAGATGGCCAGAGGAAAACCTGGTGCCCCTGTTTTCGGTGCGGCAATTGGGAAAAGAGGACAGAGGCTGAAATGGGAAAACACCTGCAAAAGAGTGGTTTTACGCCCAATTATACGGTGTGGACATTTCATGGCGAGTCTGCCCAACATGACCGAGCTGAGGTGGATCGTCGTCGCACCAACGAGCATGGTACCGGGATGGAAAACATGGTGCAAGACTATGATGATGCTCGGGATTCGGACGAGGAGATGGAGGAATCTGCAAAGGCCTTCAATGAAATGTTGGAGTCTTCAAAACGTCCGCTCCACGAGCACACTGAGCTTTGTCAGTTGGATGACATCTCACAAGTAATGGCTCTTAAGGCTTAGTTCAACTTGGGCAGAGAATGCTACGACCTTACTTTGCCGAACGGCAAAGCAGACGGCAAAGTAGCTCTTTGCCGGACCTTACTTTGCCAAAGCCTTTTGCCGTCCGCGGCAAACGGCAAAGACCTTAGCCGTCCGCCATTCATGCCTTTGCCATCTGTCGTGGCAGATGGCAAAGTGGCTGATTCCTGTAGTGAACTATGGCACACTTCTTGAATGGCCTCAACCACCCAATGAGGCGCATTGCCGACTTCCAACCCTACTCCAACCTTCTCGAGCTAGTTCATCAAGTGACCAAGGCCGAGTAACAAGTGCAAGATGACTTCAAAATACGACAAGTACTCTTCCAAGACCTACGGCTCCTATAATCAAGCTCCCGTGACTTAGGCACCTCCTACCTCAACTAGAGCATCACAAAGTACCAACGACAAGTCAAGTTCCAAGCAAGTTACGCCTTCCTCGACTCGTCCTCCGATAAGCAACTACAAATACAAAACTCCCTCATCTTCAGCACCACCAAATGACCCCGTCAAGACAAGTTCTATCAAGTGCTTCACATGTGATGGCCGAGGACACAAGTCCCTCGAATGCACCAACAAGCGAACCACGGTCTTCAACGATGATGGTACATACGACTCCATGAGTGAAGAAGAAATGGAAGCTCTTGAGCATGTGGCCATGCAACGACGCGTGAATGAAGACCAAGATGATCAAGTCTTTTGTGACAATGATTCAAGCCCCTCTCTCGTGGTCTCCAAGGACTTAGTGCTTCAACACCACCAAGAAGAAGACCAACGGTGCCACATCTTCCACACCAAGGCCGGCATCAACGGGCGTTCTGTGTAAGTCGTCATCGACGGAGGAAGTTGCCACAACTTGGCAAGTGAAGAGCTATGTTCCAAGCTACAATTGGTGAAGAAGAAGCATTCTCGTCCCTACAAGGTCCAATGGCTTAGCGACTCCGACACAATTCAAGTGGAGCATATGGTGCAAGTTTCCTTCAAGATCGGCGCCTACGAGGACACCTTGGAGTGCGACGTGGTTTCAATGTTCGTGTGCCATCTTCTCTTGGGAAGACTTTGGCAATTCGACCGCAGCATCATCCACAATGGAAGAACAAACCACTATAGGTTCAAGATGAAGGGCAAGGAGTATGTGCTACGACCTATGTCACCTAGCCAAGTGACCACCGACAAGCAAGCATCCACCCCTCGTGCAGAGACTAGTGAAAGAGTGAACCACCAAAAAGAAAGTGAGCGCCACTGCCCAAATTGATTGACTCTTTACCTAGAGAGAAAAACTTAGTCCTGCTAGTCACAAAAGGAGAGATGATAGAAGTGTGCGAGAACCCATCGAGTGTCATCCACTATGTCCTACTATGCAAAGATGAGGTGGCAAAAACTAATCCTTCTAATCCTCTAACTCTAGTGTTCTCCAACTTGTTGCAGGAATTCACAGATGTCTTCCCCAATAAGCTACCTCCAAGTCTTCTTCCTCTATGTGGCATTGAAAACCGGATCGACCTCATCCCCGGTGCACCTCTTTCGAACAAGGCTCCATACCGCGTCAACCCTGACGAAACTAAGGAAATCCAACGACAAGTACAACAAATCATCGACAACGGACATGTATGTGAAAGCTTAAGCCCTTGTGCCATCCTGATTATTCTTGTGCCTAAGAAAGACAGTAGTTTTCGCATGTGTTATGATTGTAGACCCATCAATGCTATCACCGTTCGCTATAGGCATCCCATTCCTCGCCTTGACAATATGCTAGATGAGCTTAGCGGCGTCACCATTTTCTCAAAAATTGATCTTAAAAATGGCTATTATCAAATCCGCATACAAGAAGGTGATGAATGGAAAACCGCTTTTTAAACTAAATTTGTCTTGTACGAGTGGTTAGTTATGCCTATGGGTCTACCGGAAGCTCCCGGTACTTTCATGAGAGCTATGCATTTTGTGCTTCGTCCATACATTGGAGTATTTGTTGTGGTCTATTTTGACGACATCCTCGTGTTTAGCAACTCTCTAAAAGATCATGTTAACCATCTTAGAGTAGTTTTGCAAACTCTTAGGAAAGAATCTCTCTATGCTAATATGGAGAAATGCATTTTTGATGTTGACAAACTAGTTTTCTTTGGTTTCGTTGTGTCATCAAAGGGTGTTCATGTTGATGAGTCAAAAATTGAAGCAATTAAAACTTGTCCACAACCCATTAATTTGCAACGAGTGCATAGTTTTCTTGGTCTTGCGGGTTTCTATCGTTGCTTTGTGAAAGACTTTAGCACTATTGCCACACCATTGGATGCCTTGAGTAAGAAAAAGCACCCTTTGTTTTGGGGGTCCTTGCAATCTACCGCATTTGATGAGCTCCAATCTTTGCTTACTCATCCTCCGATTCTTTCTTTGCCTAACTTTGACAGAATGTTTGAGATTCATTGTGATGCTAATGGTAATGGAATTGGTGGAGTTTTGATGCAAGAAAAGCAAGCCATTGCATATTTTAGTGAAAAACTTTCCGGTGCTCAACTTATCCAATCTATGAGAAAGAATTGTATGCTTTAGTGCGTGTATTGCATGTTTGGGAGCATTATCTTCGCCCACATGAATTTGTCATACATATCGATCATTAGACACTTAAGTACCTTAAAGGTCAAACCAAGTTGCATAAACGACATGCTAAATGGAGTGAATTTATTGAATCTTTCCCTTATGTTATCAAGTACATTAAGGGCAAAGACAATGTTGTGGCGGATGCTCTTTCCCGCAAATGAATGGTAGTTACTCAACTTGAATTGAATGTTTTTGGATTTGACCATATCAATGACTTGTGCGATGTGACTTTTGATACTCTGTATGCTAATAAGTGTGCGAAACATACATCTTGGTAAAAATATTATATCAAAGATGGTTATCTAATGCGAGCTAACAAACTATGCATCCCCGAGTCTTATCTTCATTTGTTACTTTTGCAAGAAGCTGATGGTGGAGGACTCATGGGACACTTTGGACGTGACAAGACTTTTGCCATGCTCTCCAAGAACTACTTTTGGCGCAAGATGTTCCGCAATGTCTCACGCTTCACCAACCGGTGCTCTACATGCCGCAAAGCTAAGTCACAATCTCAATCCCATGGTTTACATATGCCACTTCATATTCCACATCAACCATGGAAGATATTAGCATGGATTTTGTGCTTGGATTACCTCGGACTCAAAATGGTAAGGACTCCGTATTTCTTGGTGTGGACCGATTCTCTAAAATGGCTCATTTCATCTCACGCAATAAGATAAATGATGCTTCACATGTTGCAAATATTTTTGTAGGGAAGTCTTGAGGCTACACGGAGTACCGAAGACAATTGTGTCGAACCGAGACATCAAGTTCTTAAGCTACTTTTGGAAGAAGTTATGCGCTAAGCTCGGCATCAAGCTACTATTCTCCACGACATATCATCCTCAAACTGATGGCCAAACGGAAGTCACCAACCGGATACTCTCCACTCTCCTACGCGTGGTGATCAAGAAGAACATAAAGGAGTGGGAGGAGTGCTTGCCCATCGCCGAGTACACCTACAACTGCACAAGACACGCTACTACCAGCAACTCCCCCTTCGAGGTTGTTGATACGTCTCCAACGTATCTATAATTTTTTATTGTTCCATGCTATTATATTATCATTCTTTGATGTTTAACAATCATTTTATAGTCATTTTATATCATTTTTGGTACAAACCTATTGACATAGTGCCCTGTGCCAGTTGATGTTTTCTGCATGTTTTTTACATCGCAGGAATTCAATACCAAACTTAGTCCAAACATAGGGAAACTTTTTGAGGATTTTTTTGGGCTAGAAGACATCCAGTGGGCCAGGAAAGCACCTGGGGTGCTCCGAAGGGAGCACAACCCACCAGGGCGCGCCCCGGTGGGTTGTGCCCACCTCGGGTGCCCCATGAACCGCCTTTTTGCTCTATAGATACCCCAATATTCTAGATACTCTAGGGGAGTCGATGAAAATCAATTCTAGTTGACGGAGAGTCCAGAAACACAAGATCCAATCTAAACACCATCTCGAAGGGGTTCATCATGTCCATTGGTGCCTCTCCGATGATGCATGAGTAGTTATTTGTAGACCTACGTGTCCATAGTTAGTATCTAGATGGCTTCCTCTCTCTCTCTTGATTATCAATACAATGGTCTCTTGGAGGTCCATATGATGTAAGTCTTTTTGCGGTGTGGTTGTTGGGATCCAATGAACTTTGAGTTTATGATCAGATCTATGTTTTTATCCATGGAAGTTATTTGAGTCTTCTTTGATCTCTTATATGCATGATTGCTTATAGCCTCGTATTTCTTCTCTGATATTTGGGGTTTGTTTGGCCAACTTGATCTATTTATCTTGCAATGGGAAGAGGTGCTTTGTGATGGGTTCGATCTTATGGTGCTTGATCCCTGTGACAGAAAGGGAAACGACACGTATGTATCGTTGCTATTAAGGATAACAAGATGGGGTCTATTTCTACATAAATAGATCTTGTCTACATCATGTCATCGTTCTTATTGCATTACTCCGTTTCTCCATGAACAGTACACTAGATGCATGCTGGATAGCGGTCGATGTGTGGAGTAATAGTAGTAGATGCAGGAATGAGTCAGTCTACTAATCTTGGATGTGATGCTTATATAATGATCATTGCCTGGATATTGTCATGATTATTTGAAGTTCTATCAATTGCCCAATAATAATTGTTTTCCTACCATTTGTTATTTTTCTCGAGAGAAGCCACTTCTGAAAGCTACGGGCCTCGGGTCTCTTTTCATCATATTTGCCTTTGCGATCTATTTTCCTTTGCATTTATTTTCATATATATTTTCCTTTGCATTTCTTTGTTCTGCGATCTATTTATCCAATCTACCACTTTTACCTCACGTTATTTGCCTATCTCGAGGCGCCGTACCCGGAAGGGATTGACAACCCCTTTAACACGTCGGGTTGCGAGTATTTGTTATTTGTGTGCAGGTGCTATTTTACGTGGTGTGAGGAGGTTCTCCTACTAGTTCGATAACCTTGGTCTCATCACTGAGGGAAATACCTACCGTCACTATACTGCATCATCCCTTCCTCTTTGGGGAAATATCGACGTAGTTCTAGCAGACATCAGTTGTCTACGGCTTCAACCCTTTATCGCTGTTGGACATCCTTCCTCTACCGCTACAAGAACGAGAGAACATGGACGCTAGCGCAAGAGCCACCTACCTCAAGAAGATGCATGAAGAAACAAGGTCCATGATCGAGCGTCAAGTACACCGCCTCGCAACCAAGCTCAACATCAACAAGTCACCGATGGTGTTCCAACTGGGCGATCTCGTATGGTTACATATCCGCAAGGATCGCTTCCCCAAGGAGCACAAGTCTAAGCTACTTCCGAGAGCCGATGGACCCTTTAAGATGCTCGCACGCTACAACGACAATGCCTGCAAGATCGACATTCCATGTGACAAGTACAACGTAAGCGACATCTTCAACGTCAAAGACTTGGCCACACACCATAGTGATGAAGAAAATGATACGCGGACGGATCTCTCCCAAGGGGGGGAGGAGATGATGCGGAGCATCCCTCGACCATCCCCATGGACACTCCATCACCACCATAAGCACAAAGAGGATCTATAACAAGAGCATGTGCACATGTCATCGAGAACGAGATCAATTCTTTCCTCTTTGAGTTTCGTTCGGATTTGCATATGAATTGGGTCCTACCTCAAACGGAGGTGTTGTGCATTGAGGGAGTCCTAGATTAGGGGGTGTCCGAATGGCCGGACTATGACCTTTGGCCGGACTCCCGGACTATGAAGATACAAGATTGAAGACTTCGTCCCGTGTCCGGATAGCACTTTCCTTGGCGTGGAAGGCAAGCTTGGCGATACGATATGTAGATCTCCTCCCATTGTAACCGACTGTCGGTGTCAAAACCGGCAGATCTCGGGTAGGGGGTCCCGAACTGTGCGTCTAGGCGGATGGTAACAGGAGACAAGGGACACGGTGTTTTTACCCAGGTTCGGGCCCTCTCGATGGAGGTAAAACCCTACTCCTGCTTGATTAATATTTATGATATGGGTAGTACAAAAGTGGATCTACCACGAGATCAGAGAGGCTAAACCCTAGAAGCTAGCCTATGGTATGATTGTTGTTCGTCCTACGGACTAAAACTCTCCAGTTTATATAGACACCGGAGAGGGCTAGGGTTACACAGAGTCGGTTACAATGGGAGGAGATCTTCATATCGAATCGCCAAGCTTGACTTCCACGCCAAGGAAAGTCCTATCCGGACACGGGACGAAGTCCTCAATCTTGTATCTTCATAGTCCGGGAGTCCGGCCAAAGGTCATAGTCCGGCCATCCGGACACCCCCTAATCCAGGACTCCCTCAGTAGCCCCTGAACCAGGCTTCAATGACGACGAGTCCTGCGCGCAAATTTTCTTCGGCATTGCAAGGTGGGTTCCTCCTCCGAATACTTCATAGAAGATGTGGAACACAAGGATAGTGTCCGGCTCCGCAAAATAAGCTCCATATGCCACCATAGAGAGAATAATATCTGCACCAATCTAATCTACTGACGTATTCCGCAGCGTGACATCATGCCACGGCCAAGCCTTTATTCGAATCATTTTATCGTTCCACCTCAACATGTTTAACGAGGCAATTTCCTTGGCACGTCTTGTCAAAGCAGAGATCGTGTCCCCTTATTCCGGGATTCTCATCAATACGGGCGTGGGTAACCCAACCGTGCCTTTGGTATGACTCCCGAATTGAAAGCGAGTCCCAAACGGTTATGGGGAGGGCCCTTGGTATTCAACTCCTTTATAAAGAGACCAAGGCTCGACTCCTTTCTTTTCAATCCAATCGAATCCGCCCCTCGCTTCGAGTTCCAACACCCAAAGCTCTAGTTTTAGGCGCTTCGGACCTTCGATGATGTCCGGCTATGACCTTCAAGGCCGGTGGATGCCTTCCTCCGTTACGGAAGAAGATGTGTGAAAGCTGAGAGATGCCAGGTATCTAACCGGCAAAATCTCGCATAGGCTGCCTGCTCAAAGGCAGGCCATTCCCACTCCCCAGCCCGGTGAGAGCGTGGTGTTCACATCTCACTTCCTTCGGGGGCTAGGCTTGCCGATTGATCCCTTTGTGAGGGGGCATATGTTTTATTACGGGCTGGAGTTCCATGACTTAGCTCCGGAGTCCATCCTCCAAATCTCATCATTCATTGTCGTGTGTGAGGACTTCCTCCATATTACTCCTCACTTCGGGTTGTGGCTTAGAACCTTCAAGGTGGAACCGAAGATGATCCAGGGGAAGCACGCTGAGTGCGGAGGAGCTATAATAAGCAAGATGGCCGACGCTCCATGGCCCGAGGGCTCTTTTCAAGAGGAGTTCGGCTTATGGCAACGAGACTGGTTTTACATCACAGCCCCCAGGGGCACCACATGGGTGGCGCCACCTGCTTTTCGCTCGGGTCCCCCACCACGGCTAGCGTCATGGGTCAATGAAGGGCTTATCTGGGGGCCGCCCAACGACGTGCCCTTGCTGCAGGACCGCATTCGAGATCTTCTAGAAAGAGATATCAATTTGACAATAGTGGCGCAAGTTATGCTGATTCGCCGCACACTGGCCTACAAACGTCGCCCTCTCCGCCTGTGGGAATTCAACCCGGAAGGACCGCGAGTCCTCCAACACTTTATGGGCACGACGCCCGTGGAGATGTACAAATTGTTCTTCGGATCACAAGCAAGGTGTCTAGATTTGTCCGAGGACGTAGGTCTGAGCTGCAATCGCCCGGACGCTCGAGTAAGTAGCTCCGTATTTGGACATGCCACCCATGTTTCCATCATAAAATTACCCTGCCCGAGACAAAGCTTATCAGGTGTCCATCCCCACTGCCCGAGACCGCGCCGAATCCCATGCTAACCAGGATGCTGGAGGTCGTGCTTTTGGCAGAAGGCGAAGGGGGGAACCAAGGAGCTACCACCTCTGCGAAGGAGGCTATTAGGAAGGGAAGAATCGAAAATTCTCCCGACCAGGGAAAGAAAAGGACTGCCTCTACAGACCCGGAGGCGATGGCCTCAAAACGGGGGAAGAAATCTTCGCCATAGGGTTCGGCACCGGAGAATGCCCCGGCCGAATTGCGCCCTCAAGGGGACCCGCTCTCCCCCGAACCGTAAGTGAAGGGAGGGGTTCCATAATGAATGACAGTCCTATTTTATTTCTGAGGAAGATAACCGAAATATTACCTTGCAGGTCGGATCTCAACCCCACTCAGTAGAGCTCATCTTCAGGGGATCTTCGTCCGAAGATGATAGAGAGCGAAACGCCTCCCCTTGTTGTGCCGTCCCACGAGGCAGGCGACCCCGAGGCGTCGTCTCGGAGGGTTTTTCCAAGTCCGGACCATGGAAAAGGTCGTCAGGCTTGTCCGGCACCCTCTGGTGCGCGGTCAGGGGCTGAAGGATCTGCTTGGGAGGGCGTCCATCTCGGAAGAACACCGTATGTTGATGAATACGGTGGTTGGAAGGATTTCATCCGCGGAAAGTGGATTGTACGAGGCTGCCACGAGTTTACTAACAGGCTTTGAGGTACGTAAAAAGGTGTACCTTTTGGAGAGCCGCATATCAAATGCGCCCTGTATAAATAGTAGCCCCTGAGACTCTGTGTGTCGCCAAGAGTGACGGTGCGCAGATGATCATAACCCCAGGTATAATATGTCACCTATTTGATGAAGGTGGCGAGGCGTTCAGTGGCTAGCCGGACTGATGAATCTACCGAGCTAAAGCGGCAACTTGACGTGGCGGATGCCGACATCGCGCTTGTGAATAAGCGGCTAGATGAGGCACAAGGTATGTTCCAAAGACATCTGATAAGAGGGGTTTGGTACGCGTTCCTTATAAGATATGTGCTTGATGCAGATAGTGCTGCTGCCGTGGAGAACCTTCGGGCGGAACTTGCCCGAGCCAAGGAACAAGCAAGGAAAAGTGATGCGGCTGCCGTGAAGGCGGCTGAAGAGCTAAAAGCCGAACTGGCTGCTCACTGCCAGAGCAAGAGAGTAATGGCCGAGATGGCTATAAAACTGAAGGATGCTGTTGACCGCTCTAAATTTCTTGAACAAGGAGATAAGGCGGCTCAGAAGGATCTTGAAAAGATCACTGCCGAGGCCAAGGATACTCGCTCTGCAATGAGAGCTATGAAGGAGGAGCTGCGTCAGGCCGGAGATATCACGGCTGGAAAGCCCTATATGCTACGGATGAAGTTCGGAGACCCCAAGTATGCTCCAGACCGGTAGTGGAGTGCGGAAAACACTTATCTGGATTTGGCAGCTAGTGCGGCAGACGCGACCGAACACTTCCGCGGCCGAGGTGACCATGGATTGGAAGAGCTTTTTTGGTCGCAGTTCCACAATCCAGAACGCCCACTTTCGGTATCCGACCGTTTGGCCGCCTGGGCGGAGCTGAACAGGTTATCCGGACTCGCCATGAGGTATGTTGCGAGTCGTCTGTGGCCGGAGAAGCCGGAGCCGAAGAGTTATTTTGGCTTGGTGCAGCAGTTCCTTGGTTCGGTGCCGCATGCTGATGCAATGAAGAGGTCGGCGTGCATAGAGGGCGCACAGATGGCTCTTGCCCGTGTCAAAACATACTGGGCGGATATGAAGGCCAGTGTTGTTGCATCCCGGGATTCGACGAAAGCCGAGTACCTGCCAAGCACTACTTTGAGGAAGTTCTTCATGGCGCTCGTTTAATAGAGTCGCAGTGCTCGAAGGATGTTGTGTTCGAATAGCGTGTACTATTGTAAAACGAATATTTTGATAGAATATAAAGGCTTTTTATACTTGTGCTTGCAAGAATTATGATGCCTCCTGTGCGGCCGTTTAATGTATATGTGTATATAACCTGAAAGATGGCAGTCGTTGGCTTCAGCCCCCACGCATAGAATGCGGGGGTGTTCGCAAAAAGGCGCCTTTTCACACTTAATCCAACGTCTTGGTCCTATAAAGGAGGTGGTGGCGCAGCGAACTAGGCAACCGGACTATAATGCTTTATCACTTTCACTTAGCCATAGGAGTTTGACAGTGGGGCTACTGAATAGCCCCTAGGGGCACCGCGCTCACCCGAATTCGGGGCGCGAGTGTGCCTGACCGGGAAGCGGCCCTTCGTTAATGCGGAGGAATCCTAAAGATTCCGAAAGTCATCGAGTGGTTGACCAGTCTCTCGCTATATCATGACAGTCAGTTTTCGGCTTTCTCTACTGAGGTGCTCGCCTGGCCGAACCGGGGCACAATCGCAGTAGTTCTCCTGGTGCCGCCTTAGCCGATAGAGCGGAACGTAAGGCAGCAAAACACAGGAGCCGGGCAAACCCAACATTTGACCAAAGACATGATTCGGAGCAGATGCATATAAGGCCAAACTCGCGACGCCGAACACTCCCTAAGGTATTCGGTCTTTCTGAGGACGGGCTGAACAATAACCCTTTGGTAAAAAAGCCCTTGGTGTCCAGGTACGTGCAAAATTCTGGCGTGGCCACATGCCAAGATGCCAGCCTCCTCCTCAGCTATAGTGAAAAACCGGGGGATGGTATCAACAAGAGACATTAAGAAAGGTTTACGCGGGGTCTTAATCTGAAGAGAATCCTTAGAACGGGTCCCCACTGCACGTCTGCACCTGTGTCTCGGTTGTGCCGTATCCTGGACGGGCGTATCACGATGTTCGTCTGCGAAAGAGAGGGACTTTAGTGAAAAATAATCGTGCGAGAAATCTATATTAGAATAAACAAATTATAACATTGAGGCATGAGTAAGATTGGGCCGTATTGTCTCCTGGTGTGAACACGCGGAGCCCCTTGTACAGGGTTATGCGGCTGTTAGGCCTATGTATGTTTACGCCGGACTTGTCGAACCATGTCCAGGGTATTGAAGCTGGATTAGTGTGCGGCTGTCAAGGCGGCCGCACCATTATCCGTACTTCATGGATCAATTAACATTTCCCTTTAGTGAGATGATGCCTCGCGGACCGGGCATTTTGAGTGTGAGGGATGCATAATGCGGTATTGCGTTAAAGTGGGCGTAAGCTTCGCGTCCCAGTAGCGCTTGATAGCGACTTATGAACGGGGCGATGTGGAAGGTTAGCTTTTCGCTTCGCGAATTGTCGGGTGAGCCGAACATGACTTCTAACAATAGGAAACCCATACTCCGGGTATCTGGGCCCGGCGTGATTCCTTGAAAGGAAGTGTTGTCATGGTGAATTGTTGCTGGGTTTATCCCCAGTTTGCGGATTGTGTCCTGATATAATAGGTTTAGATCACTGCCGCCGTCCATTAGGACTTGTGTAAATTGGAGTCCGTCAATAACCGGATCCAAGACCAAGGCAGTCCAGCCTGCGTTCCGGATGCCTCTGGAGTAACCCTGATGATCCAAGGTGATTGGTTGTAACAACCAGTGACGGTGCTCCTCTGGGGCGGGACGAGTGGCGCATATCTTTATGGGCGCCGTTCTGTTTTTCCCTGTTGTCACCTGGAGTGAATTTACTGTTTTGACTTCTTGCGGGAACTTCTTTTGTTCTCCGTTGTTCTGCTTGTGGGGAGCGTCATCATCCTCGCTTGGTGTGTCGAGCCCCTTGTGTTCGGCATTGAGTTTGCCGGATTGCTTGAAGACCCAACAATCTCTGTGGGTGTGGTTTGCAGGTCTCCCGGGAGTACTGTGGATTTGATATATTTTGTCCAAGATTTTGTTGAGGTTGGATCGCTCGTCCCTATCATCTTTGGGGGGCGGCTTTTTCTGATTTTGCCGAGAGCTTTTGAATCCGGCGTTTACTGCCATGCTCATCGGGCTATGTTCTCCTTGATTCGGCGCGGTTCTTTGTTATGGCGCGGTTTCCCGTTCCCATCTCTGGGTTCGGACGTATTCGGGTCGCTGGTGCTGCTTCTTGCCAACCAGCTATCCTCTCCTGCACAAAAGCGGGTCATGAGGCTTGTTAATGCGGCCATTGTTCTTGGCTTTTCTTGGCCGAGGTGTCTGGCGAGCCATTCGTCTCGGACACTATGTTTTAAAGTTGCTAGGGCTTCGGCGTCCGGACAATCGACTATCTGATTCTTTTTAGTAAGAAATCTGTTCCAGAGTTTCCGGGCTGACTCCCCGGTTTGTTGAGTTATATGACTCAAATCATCTGCATCCGGAGGTCGGACATAGGTCCCTTGGAAATTTGCCCGGAAATCATCCTCGAGCTCTTCCCAACTTCCCATGGTGTTTTCGGGGAGGCTTTTAAGCTAATGCCGGGCTGGCCCTTTGAGCCTAAGGGGTAAATATTTTATGGCGTGGAGGTCATCTCCTCTGGCCATGTGTATATGGAGTATATAATCTTCGATCCAGACTCCAGGGTCTGTTGTTCCGTCGTATGCTTCTATGTTTATGGGCTTGAATCCCGTTGGAAATTCATGATCCAGTACCTCATCGGTAAAACATAGTTGGTGCACGGCGCCCCTGTATGTGGGTGTGCCGTGATGTTCGGATATTTTTTGGGTTGCATTGCTCAATGGAGCTTGCTTTCTTGGCCCGTAGATGGATCTGGTCAGGCCATTTTTCTGATGCGAATCTTCGTGCGGCTCGCTTGCCACATTGAATGTGGCGCCCTTTGTTGGTGGAGGTCGATCGTGGGGTCGTCTATCCGATCTGGTGACTTCCTTGTTTTTTGCTTGTGGGGGCTCTAGGGCCTCTTCATCAAATTCTGGTAGTAATTTCTGCTTCGGAAAGCTTTCTGTGTGACGACTGTTGCCGTACTTGTGTGCGGTATTGAGTACTTTGCTCCATCTTATTCTGATTCATCTTCCGCTTTTTTGAGCTTCCACTTCTGCTTTTTCAGGCTACGTGCGGTGGTGACGAGCCTTTGGTGGAGGTTCTGGTGCTCTAGCGACTTGTCCGGCGTGAGGTCGTCCAGACTATTATCTTTGCTGGGGGCCAGATTGTTTGGTTTGTCCGCCTTGTTTGGACGGCTGCTCGATGGCATGTTCGTCTTTTGTTGATTCGCCCTGCTTCATGGCTGGGTCTCTGTCGAGGTGGGGCTTGGCGTGGCGCTTACGCCGCCGCTTTGATTGTTTTCCGAGGGAACGCTCCCTGGTTGTGCCCTTTTGATCCTCGCCGTTGCTTATTTTAGGTGTGTCCACCATGCATACATCGTGTGATAAGGCGATTGTGCAGCGCTCTATAGGCGCTGGTTCTTGGTCGTCTCCTTCATCGGCGTCCGTACCGTCGATGTCTTTGGAGTCGAAGTCGAGCATGTCGGTTAAGTCGTTGATAGTGGCTACGTAGTGGGTGGTGGGTGGGCTTCGAAATTCTTTGTCATCTGCATCCCAACCGTGCTGACCATAGTCCGGCCAGGGCTCTCCTGACAAAGAGAGAGACTTTATTGAATTCAGGATATCGCCAAAGGGCGAGTGCTGAAAGACGTCCGTGGCGGTGAACTCCATGATCGGAGCCCAATCGGGTTCGATCGGAAGAGGTGCGGGAGGTTCGGAATTCGGAACGGAGTCCGGCACCCTGGAGTCATAGGCCTCGCAAAGGACTAGGCTGGTGTTCGGCTCTATCGCCGTAGAGATTGCGGCTCCTGGGGCGGCGTCCAACCGTCCGTCCCCAACTGGCGCAGTCGGCTCCGAGCTAATGGTCGGAGCGGGCACCTGAGCGACGCTCTGGGCGTTGTCCGGCGGCAGAGCTAAATCATGCCCATCGTGACAGTGCGGCGTGCTCGGCCGTGGCTCGAATCCGTCGAAGATCAAGTCCCCGCGGATGTCGGCCGTGTAGTTTAAACTTCCAAACCTGACCTGATGGCCAGGGGCGTAGCTTTCGATCTGCTCCAGATGGCCAAGCGAGTTGGCCCGCAGTGCGAAGCCGCCGAATACGAAGATCTGTCCGGGGAGAAAAGTCTCACCCTGGACCGCGTCGTGGTTGATGATCGAAGAAGCCATCGGGCCTAAAGGTGACGACACAGAGGAACTCTCAATGAAAGCACCAATGTCGGTGTCAAAACCGGCGGATCTCGGGTAGGGGGTCCCGAACTGTGCGTCTAGGCGGATGGTAACAGGAGACAAGGGACACGATGTTTTTACCCAGGTTCGGGCCCTCTCGATGGAGGTAAAACCCTACTCCTGCTTGATTAATATTGATGATATGGGTAGTACAAGAGTGGATCTACCACGAGATCAGAGAGGCTAAACCCTAGAAGCTAGCCTATGGTATGATTGTTGTTCGTCCTACGGACTAAAACTCTCCGGTTTATATAGACACCGGAGAGGGCTAGGGTTACACAGAGTCGGTTACAATGGGAGGAGATCTTCATATCGAATCGCCAAGCTTGCCTTCCACGCCAAGGAAAGTCCTATCCGGACACGGGACGAAGTCTTCAATCTTGTATCTTCATAGTCCGGGAGTCCGGCCAAAGGTCATAGTCCGGCCATCCGGACACCCCCTAATCCAGGACTCCCTCACCGACTCTGTGTAACCCTAACTGAGGGAGTCCCGGATTAGGGGGTGTCCGGATAGCCGGACTATGACCTTTGGTCGGACTCCCGGACTATGAAGATACAAGATTGAAGACTTCGTCCCGTGTCCGGATAGGACTTTCCCTAACGTGGAAGGCAAGCTTGGCGATACGATATGTAGATCTCCTCCAATTCTAACCGACTCTGTGTAAGCCTAGACCTCTCCGTTGTCTATATAAACCAGAGAGTTTTAGTCCGTAGGACGAACAACAATCATACCATAGGCTAGCTTCTAGGGTTTAGCCTCTCTGATCTCGTGGTAGATCCACTATTGTACTACCCATATCATCAATATTAATCAAGCAGGAGTAGGGTTTTACCTCCACCGAGAGGGCCTGAACCTGGGTAAAAATATCGTGTCCCTCTTCTCCTGTTACCATCCGCCTAGACGCATAGTTCGGGACCCCCTACCCGAGATCCGCCGGTTTTGACACCGACATTGGTGCTTTCATTGAGAGTTCCTCTGTGTCGTCACCGTCAGGAAGGATGCCGCACCCCATCTTTAAAGACGGCGCTGTTGCTAAAGGAGCTTTGGCTGTCGGCCAAACTCTCCGGCTAGGCAGTTTTTTGATGACCGCCTGTTCGGCCGCCGCGCCGACGATGACCTCTCGGGCCATCGAAAGCAATCTACACATGAGCTCGGAACTTGCCGAGCTGTTAGATCCGATGGAGCTCTCTTCCCTAAACGAGCTCTTGGATCGCATTGCCGCCCTGGGAGTCGCGACAGATTACAGCCAGATTGGGCTTAAACCCGATCAGAGAGAGATCGAATCTCCCCAGGTCACCCACCATGTTGAAGTGGTGGAAGAACAATGTGGCGAATCTTCGCCCATCCTAAGGACCAGATGTGTCCAGACTCCCGACCCCTCCAAGCCGGACACCCGCGGAGGGGAGGATGTTGCCCAAACCCTGAACCTAAAGTCAGGCAGCAGGCCTGATTCATTGAATAACGTCCAAGAAAACAAGCTTCAGAATTCAGAAATTTCTTGGCCCCTGCATCTTATATCGGGCGAGGTTCCCGATTTAAATCCACCCACCCACCCAAATATAAGGGATCTATCCCAAATACGACAAGAGCCCGGGGAAACAGTACACCAGTACTGGGCCAGATTCCTCCTGGTTAGGAACAAGATAAAGGACTACCGTGAGAAAGACGCAATTTCATTCTTCTGTAACAACTGCACGGACATCGGAATCCTCAATGCCATAAGTCGCCGCGAAATTACACGCTTCGCCGACTTGACATCCATAGTACGAAAGTACTGTGCGACAGGAAGCGTTCGGAAAACCGAAACTAAATTCTGGGATAATTCGGCCCTGAATACAATACCAGTCCGAAACAAAAGGGCGCATTATCGCCAGGCACCTGAGCCAAACTGCAAAAAACAAAAGCCCTCTACAGGGTATGGGACCGTACTAGAGGGATGGCTCAATGGACCTGTAAAATTCATAGTTCAGGGGAAGTCACACCAACTTATAGCCTTAGAGCATGTTGGATACTTCGGCAGGTGGCCAGAAGTGGCGAGGAGCTTCTAACTCCAGAATCCGCAGAGCACCACCCCAGAAACACTAGTTCGGTGTCGACAGTCTGCGAGACTTTCGCATCAAACAATGCGAGGAAACGAACGCTCCGCAGCCTTACCGAAGTCTACCAAGTAGCAACAATAAACCCATGGAGTGACACGGCTATTACCTTTAATGCCAGTGACGAACCGCGACATTATAAACAACCGCGACGCAACAGGCCGGATTGCCAAATGGGCCATTGAGCTCCTCCCGTTCGACATAACTTACAAGCCACGGCGAGCCATTAAGTCGCAGGTTTTGGCCGACTTCATCGCCGAATGGACTGAAGCCGAGCTCCCTAAAGAGTACGGCGCATATTCCAACTGGATCATGCACTTCAACGGCTCCAAAATGTTGGCTGGCCTGGGGGCTCGCGTCGTTCTGATGTCCCCAACCGGAGATACAGTCCAATATGTACTTCAGATAATGTACATGGACTCCAACAACGCGGCCGAATATGAGGCCCTTCTACATGGTCTCCGGATGGCAGTCTCCATGGGCATTCAGCGCCTAGAGGTCCGCGGGGATTCAAACCTTGCGATATCCCAAATAAATGGAGACTTTGATGCCAAAGATCCGAAAATGGCAGCTTATCGCAACACCGTCTTAAAGATGTCAGCCCGGTTCGAGGTGCTCGAATTTCACCACATAGCCCGGGAGAATAACCAGGCAGCAGACGTGTTGGCACGTATTGGCTCAAAGCGCGATGCCGTCCCTCCCAACATCTTCCTATAGAGGCTGTTCAAGCCATCCGTATCATGGGAGGGAGAGTCCGGGAACAATAGCCCGGACACAACCACACTGCCCCTCACCGAACATTCTGACATAGTTGGTGGCTCCACCAACGAAACAATACCGTCAGCCCACACAATAATGGCAGTCATTGCCCCGTGGACAGAACCATTCCTAGCCTACCTAACTAGGCAGGAACTTACCGAGGACCAAAACGAGGCCCGCTGCATAGTGCGGCGATCTAAAGCCTATAAAGTCCACGAGGGAGAGCTTTATAAGAAAAGCACAACCGGAGTCCTTCAAAGGTGTATCTCCGAAGAGGAAGGGCGAAACCTTCTGGCTGAAATTCATGCCGGACTCGGCGGGCACCACGCCGCTGCCCGGGCCCTTGTAAGCAAGGCCTTCCGTACTGGATTTTATTGGCCGACGGCCCGGGCAGACGCTCAGGACTTAGTGCAGCGATGCGTCGGTTGCCAATTATTCGCTAACCAAAGCCACATGCCGCCTACCGCCCTACAAACCATACCCATTACCTGGCCTTCCGCGGTCTGGGGGCTTGACATGGTTGGACCCCTTAAAGGAGGAACCCACAAGCAAAAATATCTACTGGTCATGGTGGACAAATTCACCAAATGGATAGAGGCCAAGCCTGTAAAGACGGCCGAATCCGGACCGGTGATAGACTTCATATCCGGGGTTGTACACCGTTACGGCGTCCCCCACAGCATCATAACTGACAACGGCACAAACTTCACGGCCGACGAAGTTAAACTCTGGTGCAAAAACATGGGCATTAAGCTCGACTACGCTTCAGTCTATCACCCTCAAACCAACGGTCAAGTCGAGCGACCCAACGGTATCATTATGAGCGGCATCAAACCCAGACTAGTGCCATCCCTCAAGGAATCTAACACGCACTGGGTAGAGGAGCTTGACTCCGTACTCTGGGGGCTACGGACCACGCCGAATCACACTACCGGATTCACACCATTTTTTATGGTATACGGCGTAGAGGCAGTCCTGCCCTACAACATAATTCATGACTCACCTCGCATGCGCATGTACGAAGAAAGAGAAGCCGAGCTCGATCGGCAGGACAGCTTGGACGCATTGGAGGAGGAGCGCGACGTGGCAAAAGCTCGTTCCGCATTCTATCAACAGCAGGCTCGAAGATATCAAAGCAGAGAAGTACGGGCCAAAACTTATAACGTTGGCGAACTAGTTCTACGCCTGCGGGACAAGAAAAAGGACAAACTAAAGCCCAAATGGGAGGGTCCCTTCATAATAGACCAAGTCCTGACTGGTGGAGCGTGCCGTCTGCGGAACGCATCGGACAACCGACTTGAGCCAAACCCATGGACCGCAGCATGCCTACGAAGATTCTACGTCTACCGCCGGACTCCGTGTTCGTCTCCCTCCTCTGTCTGTTCTTTTACCCCTTTTTTCTTTTTTAGCTTCCTGGTATTTCTCTCCTTCTCCCTACCTTTTTCTCCCAAGCCCTTAGGGGCTTGCTTGCGTGTTGTTCGCACATACTTGACGCGCCACCCGCGCTCATTATACTTGGGGGCTTCTTTATCAGAAGTTTATGTAAACGGGCCTTATGCCCAAAACATGTGTGACACTTCCACATGAACCTTTTATACACCATTATATGCATCGATATGACTTAAGTTTTGGCCAAGCTGGGTTGCCTGGCTCCTGTGCTTACCCCTACGTTCCCGTTTGTTCGGCTAGGTGGTAAAGGGAGCACCTCTGCGATTGTTACTGCCGAGTCAGCCGGATGTGTACCTCAGACTGGGTGAAGCCGAAAGCTAGCATTCTTAAGGGAATATTCGGTCGGTGAACTAAAAGATGATTTTTCTTGTTTATTTATCTGCCCCCAGATGTTTTTCTGCTTTTTTCTCGCAGTTCGGACATGCACTTTAGGGCATGCCTCCCAGGGAAAGGAACCCCTAACGGAACTATTCTCCCTGGAAGATGTTTCTTACTAACCATGTAATATAACATAACTAGTTGGGCACTTGTCTGCTAAAGCACTTATGACCCCTACGCCTGGTCTCCATGCATGCCCCGGTTCTTATATAACCGAGAAGGTATTCGGACACACTCCGGACTATCGGGTCCAGAGGTTGAAGCGAAAAGGTCCGCAATGACAAATGATCTACAATCCGGCTAGAAGGCATTTTACATGTCATTTTAAAATTACATAGTCAATTATACTCGGTATACTCTTCTTCAATACCATCCAACAGGCTGTCTAATTTACAGTCCTGTTGAGAATACTTGGAAGCCAGCTCTACCTGGCCATACACCAAACTGACAGGGATCTCCTTCCCATCGGGCCCCACAGGGCCGACCTTGGCCATGTGGTTTGGGTCAGCCTTCATGTACCGAGTCTTCACCATGGCCCAGGCCTCCCTGGCACCTTGACGGCAGGCCGATATCTTCCATAACCGGAAGCGTTGCCGCACTCCCTTCATCTTCTGTGCAAGCTCTCCAAGGCCTTCGGGCATTGTCACATCCCTGGTCCTGGTCTGCAGTAGGCTAGCCCTTCATGTGTGCATCATGTTTAATTTTTTCAAATGAACTTGAAATGGGGATGCTTAAACCCTAGCACCAAATGAATTCAACTAAGGTCAAAATAAAATCTTTTTCATTAAAGTCAAAATGCCCTCTAGAAATGTTCAACATTTCTGGTTTGAGGTGTAAGCATCTACCAAAAATGGTTTATATTTTTGCAGGACATATTTGGTCACTGAATTAAATCATATAGTATTTGCAATTGGGCATTTAAATGATATATATTATTTAATGTGCTCAATTAATTCTGAACTTAAGTGTGGGCTGTTAGGAACAATCCAAACAGAGCCCACAATTATCTTCAGGATTTTTGAAAACGTCCTAGTATTTTTAGTAAGGCCCTAAAAACTACAGAATAATAGAAATCAGAAACTGAAAATAGGAAAACCAGAGAGAGCCTACCTGGGCCACTTACCTGGCGCCACCAATCGGCCCAGCTGGCAGCCCACCTGGGCGGCCCAGCCCACCTGGCCCCTCCCCTGTCGTCTTCCTCCCTGCCAGGAGGACGGGCACGCGCCCGGCGTGCGCGGCCACGCGCCCCGGCCACCTCCTCCCTTCCTGCCTGCCTGGCTCCTCCCCGGTGCTCCTAGATGACGCCACGCACCCCCGCGGCCCCCCCTCTCTCTCTCTCCCGTCCTCACCCTCCCCCTGGATCTCTCTCTCTTTCACTCACCGAACGGGTTCGTTGCCGCCAACCTTCACCACCGCGGCCACCAGCATCCCCACGCCCAGACAGTTAGTGCCTGAGCTCCGCCTCCTCGCGCTGAACCTCTCCACCGAAGGAAGCGAGCCCGGATGGCCTCCATCGTCTCACCGTCGCCTTCTCCACCACCGGCCGCCGAGGATCTTCACTGTCGATTCGCCACCGTTGTCGCTTCCCCGAGCTCGCTGACCATCTCTACGCGACCCATGTGAGCCTCCGGTCGATTCCCCTCTCTTCCCGCGTCATTTTCGCCTTGTAGCCGCCGCCGCCATTGAGGCCGAAGCTCACCTCCGCCCGAGCTCATCGCCAGCGCGGCTCCGGTGACCTTCGGGTCCCGTGCGTGTATCCTTTGAGTTCGTGAGCACCCGTGGGTTCAGCAAGTGCAAGCCGTTGCTCGATTTGACCGTTGTGGCCCCGTCTCCGTCACCTCCCGAGCTCCGGTCACCGCGGTTGTCGCCGTCGCCGTCGTTACCGGCCTCCCCACACCCAGCCACCTACACCACTGGATGCGGCACACATCCAGCTCATTGTAGAGCCAACCCGCATGCCCAGCCGACACCCGTAGCACGATTCCGGCGCGCCTCCGCCGCGCTGGATGGTCGTCGCCGGCGCAACTCCGGCGTGCTGACGTGGCGACTTCATTAGCCACTAATGACGCCACTAACTAAACCCATAGGTCACTGACAGCTGGGCCCGCTGTCTAAATAAACGTAGGTTAGATTCTGTTTAGTTTTAATTAATCTCAGTGGGTCCACGCGTCAGCTTTGACCAAGCTGACGTGGCTGTTGACTGGGCCCACATGTCAGCGACACTAATCAGGCCCAGTCACTGACCAGTGGACCCCATTGGTCATGTTTGACCTGAACCCGCCCCGTTGACCCGCTGACATCATAGTGACGTCATGCTGACGCAGTAATTCCTCTGGAATTTAAATAAATCTTAAATGGTTTATTTATTTCCGAAAATGTTATAACTTCAAAAATTCATATAAATTCAACCGTAACTCCAAATGAAATAATTTATATATGAAAAATTATCGGAAAAATCCAATCTATCCATCTGTACCATTTTCATGCATGTTAGAACAACTTATGACTACTGTTTAGGACAAATCATATAAATGGCATTTGAATTTCACATATGGAGTTTGGATTTGAACTTAGGGTTCAAACCAACTTCATTTAACTTTGTTGCTAGCTGCATTAGCTCAAAACACCAGCATACTGCCATGTCACACTCATGCATCATATTGTTGCATTGCGTTGATTGTGTTCTTTCTCTGTTGCCAGTGTTTGTCCCCTCTCGATAGACGTGGTTCCGACGATGAGATCGTTGACACTGATGAAGACTCAATGCTATCTTCAGAAGTGCCAGGCAAGCAAAACCCCCTTGTTCATTGCGATACAATCCTACTCTCTCGCTCCTGCTCTCTTTTACTGCATTAGTACAACACCGATTCATCTGTTACTTGCTGCGGTAGCTGAACCCCTTTATCCTTTGCATGACCTGTCATTGCCACAGTAAATAGATGAAACCCACTAGCATGAGTATGAGTTGTTTGAGCCCTGTTGTGCCTACTCATTCATGCTTGTTTGTCATGCCTGCTACTGCTTAGAGTTGAGTCAGGTCTGATTCATTGGGGATGAATCAGAGGTGTGTGAACATGTCCTATTGTTGAGAGCTAAGTGTGTGAACACGATTTGGTAAAGGTAGCGGTGAGAGGCCATGTAGGAGTACATGGTGGGTTGTCTCATTGCAGCCGTCCTCAGGAACTGAGTTCTGTGTTTGTGATCCATGAACAGTTACTACCACACATTGGGTTCCGGTAACTCGGCCCCTCTCGGCTTATTAATCAACTTGATCTCTGTCCAGGAGTTGCAACTAGTTTCTGGTGTTTGTAGGTAGTGTTAGTAGTCTACCAAGTGGCACCCGGTACAGGTGGGCTTGGGACAGACTAGGCACCGTGGCACGGTGTACCAAGCGTAGATCCACCCGTCGAGGTGGGCTTGGGAACCCTGCACACATCGTTTGGGGCCGTGAGCGACACCTCGGCCGGATCTCCTTGCGGATGGAACCCGAATAGGCGATAAACCTGGACGAGAGACTTGTGTGGTTAGTCAGGTCATGGACGACACCCTTGCTGGGCTTCCGCTTGAAGGTTGCCGAGTACATGTCGTGTAAACGGCGGTAATTGGTGAGAGCGTGTGTGAAGAAGTACACCCCTGCAGGGTTATTATGATCTATTCGAATAGCCGTGTCCGCGGTAAAGGACTTCTGGGTTGCCAGTACAGTTCATAGACAAGTGAAAGTGGATACTCTAAAATACGCAAGATAAGCGTGAGTGCTATGGATGGCGTTCTCATAGGGAGACAGGAGCGGATCCATAGTGGTGTATTGATATGGTGAATATGTGGACTCGTGTGCGCCACCTCAAAGAGTTACATTGCAGTCGTAGTTCAGGATAGCCACCGAGTCAAAGCTAGCTTGCTGCAGTTAAACCCCACCATTCCCTTGTTGATAATGATGCATATGTAGTTAGATCTGATGTAAGTCTTGCTGGGTACATTTGTACCCACGTTGTTTAATTTATGTTTTTGCAGAGAGACTTCAGTCTCGCTAGTAGTACCGCATGGACTTCGATGTTTAGCTTGTTACCTCAGCTACGATCTTGTGCCCTCGGCAGGATCTGGTAGATAGTCAGGCTTCTCAACCTTTTTCATTTGTAGATGTCTGTACTCAGACATGTTAAGCTTCCGCTTGTGCTTTGACTTGTGTGCTCTGAATGCTGGGTCATGAGACCCAGGTTTGTAATATCTCGCTCCTCGGAGCCTATTGAATAAAATACTTGAGTTGTAGAGTCATGTTGTGATGCCATGTTGTATTTGCACATATCGAGCATATTGTGTGTATGTTATTGAAATGCTTGGTATGTGTGGGATCTGACTATCTAGTTGTTTATCCTTAGTAGCCTCTCTTACCGGGAAATGTCTCCTAGTGTTTCCACTGAGCCATGGTAGCTTGCTACTGCTCCGGAACACTTAGGCTGGCCGGTATGTGTCCTTCTTCGTTCCTGTGTCTGTCCCCTCGGGGAAATGTCACGCGATGAATTCCAGAGTCCTGTTAGCCCGCTACAGCCCGGTTCACCGGAGTCCTGCTAGCCCTGTGCTACAGCCTGGATTCACTCGCTGATGACCAACACATTCGTTGTTGGGTCCTGTCCCTGTAAGTTAGTGCCACTTTGGGTTCACGACTAGCCATGTCAGCCCGGGTTCTTTGTCATATGGATGCTAGCAGCACTATCATATACGTGAGCCAAAAGGCGCAAACGGTCCCGGGCCAGGTAAGGTGGCACCCGTGGGAATACCGTGCGTGAGGCCGCAAAGTGATATGCTGTGTTACATGCTAGATCAGTGTGAATTAGGATCAGGGTCCTGACAGGCATGGAAAGGGATGGCCACATAGCCTGGACAATGCCTTGCATCGCCTGCCGAACTCGTTCGTGCAGTTGCAACCGCTCGGGAAGAAGGTCCCCCGTTGAACCGGGCATCTCCTTTGCAGGACGACCTGTCAGCACATCTGCAAACATAGCTCTGTCAATTGAATTCCTCGCCGAACTCTTTTTTCGAAGATTCGCTTAAGCACTTACTAAAAATGCCACGTCGAAGTCGCCGATTCTCCTTTACGGAATTAGACAGCTAAGCACGAACATCCTTTAGTTCCTCGCCCAGCTGGGTATTGGCGTCTTGAAGCTTGTTCTTCTCTTGCCTCACCCTCGTCAGGACGCTCTCACCAGCCTTTAACTAGCGTAGGAGTTGCTGCTTGTCCGGATTCACTCCGGCCCCATCTGCACTGTTATTGTCAGAATTGCACACATGCCGCATGTCTCAGCAGAATTATCTTTCGAAGCATATATTACCTGAGGGTGTCCCCTTGGTACTCTTTGAAACGGCCAGTGCAGCCTCAAGTTGAGCCTTGCACTCTTACAGCTCCTGGGACAATTGCGTATTCTTCTTTGTAAGATCCTGCATTTCATATGATCCTTAAATCAGTTATCTTAACTACTTCAAGTCTCGTGGGCTACTGATATATATAACCATCGGACTTACTTACCCATATGTCTTTCACATACTGCTCTGTTGCTCTAGCTAGACCATTTTGAGCGGCACGGAGGTACGCATCTCCCGTAATAAAGGCGTCCAACGCCTCTTGGGAAAAACATGCATCGCGAAGAACAGTCCGGTGACGCCTGTGGTTCATGACACTCTCCACCTCTAAATTGGTGGCAGATAGCCCGTCCGCGTCCTCTATCGGAGGAACGTCCGGTGCGCGCCCCATGTTCGCCTCCGCTTCCGGATCCGGCCTTGAAGCCTGGCCGGTAGATACAGTCTGGTGGGCGCTCTTTTTCCTGAGGAAAGCATGAGAGTTAGCGCGACTCGAGGCCATAAACCCTAGATGTTAAAATTGGGCACAGTACCGTTGCACCAAAGTCTCGATCAGGTCCGCACTTCTTTTTGTCCCGCCCGGCTTCGACGGCCCTTGTTGGCCATCCACCGCGGGCTCGGCCCTCCGCCGTGAGGATTTCCCCTGCAAAACGAGACACTATTGGTTTCTGACAATCACAATGAGCATGGATGGATCCTCCGAAGAGTACTGGGACTTCGATCTCGGTTACCTTTGAGGCTGAAAGTAGTCCGGGATAATCGGCCGTAATGGCCACTAAGGTGTTGTCCTTACTTAACTGATGAAACACCCCATCAATTAGCTCCACACATAGGTCCAGGTCCTCCTGGGAGTCCGGGTCGAGGGCCCGTTCCGGGTCCTCGGATTGTGGAGGGGGGCTGTTCATTTCCTTCATGGTCTGGCGCAGCTCCTGCGTTGCAATTGCTAGATTAAAAACTCAACTATGGGAATTTGAAAACTGGTAGGCAAGTGAAAGCGTTCGCTCACCCAACTTGGAGGATTGTACATGGAGAATCCGCCCTCCGGGTTGACACGGAGGAATTCCTCTTCTTCTCCCTTGTACAAAGCGGATAAGATTCTCGTTAAAGTGGCGGCCGAATCCGGCCCCTTACGACCGCACCGGGTGGCGTCGTCCTCCCCATTGAAATCCCACATGGGGTGGCCTCTGTATTTAAGTGGCTGCACCCCTCACGTAATGCATATGGCCATGTCCTTGATCATGGTCAGTCCGGAATGAGCCAACAACCTTATCCGGTTCATCAGTTAAAGGACGTCCCTGTCAGTTTCCCTCTGAGGGTTCCGCGGGCGCCAGCTCAGGCGCTTCTTCAACGGGGCATTATTGAACTCGGGGAGGCCGATCCGTACAGGGTCCGGCAGGGGGACGTCATCTATATAGAACCACTCTGAAGGCCAGCCCTCGGACGCCCTCTTTGGGGTACCGGATAGATATCCGGTCCCAGCGATGCGCCATAGTTCGGCTCCGCCCACTTGATAAATAGACCCCTCCTGAGAACGGGGCACGAAGCAGAACAACCTCTTCCACAGCGTGAAATGGGCCTCAACGCCCAAGAACAGCTCACAGAGGGCCACGAAGCCTGCGATATGCAGTATGGAGGCAGGTGTGAGGTTGTGTAGCTGGAGGCCATAGAACTCCAGTAGCCCTCGGAGAAACGGATGAATTGGAAATCCGAGTCCTCTTATTAAGTAAGGGACTAGGCACACCCGCTCTCCTCGGGGGGAATTGGGGATGCTCTGCGCTTGCTCTCCGTCGCTATAGGTGGCAATCCCGGCTCGAACCGGGACCATATATGCTGGGGGAAGAAACCCCTTGAAATGAAGCACTACTAGCTCGCTATGCGGGACGGAACACCGCCCCCAATCTCCGGGCCGAGGGCTGGAGAGGCGAGAGGAGGAGCTGCACCGACCGGCCATGGTGGAATGGATCGCTGTCGAAGGCACTCTGATGAAGGCTCGCGGAGGGAAGATGGTGTGGGCTGGATCTAAATCCCCGTCTCTTTTATGGGCAGCTCGTTCACGCGGCTAGGGGGTGAATGAAAAAACTCCCTGGCTTTTCGCATTCGTTTGACACATGGAAGATGGTCACTATTGGGCACATAAGTTGAGGAGTACAGCATGCACTGGAAGCCGGACACTATTCGACGGGTACATGGGATTTGGAGAAGAACCCGCCTTGCAATGCCGAAGACAAATTTGCCCACCGGACTCGTCGTCATTGAAGCCTGGTTCGGGGGCTACTGAGGGAGTCCCAGATAGGGGGTGTGCGGATAGCTGGACTATGACCGTTGGCCAGACTCCCGGACTATGAAGATACGAGATTGAAGACTTCGTCCCGTGTCCGGATAGGACTTTCCTTGGCGTGGAAGGCAAGCTTGGCGATACGATATGTAGATCTCCTCCAATTGTAACCGACTCTGTGTAACCCTAGGCCTCTCCGGTGTCTATATAAACCGGAGAGTTTTAGTCCGTAGGACGAACAACAATCATACCATAGGCTAGCTTTTAGAGTTTAGCCTCTCTGATCTTGTGGTAGATCCTCTCTTGTACTACCCATATCATCAATATTAATCTAGCAGGAGTAGGGTTTTACCTCCATCGAGAGGGCCCGAACCTGGGTAAAAACATCGTGTCCCTCGTCTCCTGTTATCATCCGCCTAGACGCACAGTTCGGGACCCCCTACCCGAGATCCGCCGGTTTTGACACCGACACTAACCCTTTCCGGTGTCTATATAAACCGGAGGGTTTTAGTCCGTAGGACGAACAACAATCATACCATAGGCTAGCTTCTAGGGTTTAGCCTCTCTGATCTCATGGTGGATCAACTCATGTACTACCCATATCATCAATATTAATCAAGCAGGAGTAGGGTTTTACCTCCATGAGAGGGCCTGAACCTGGGTAAAAACATCGTGTCCCTTGTCTCCTATTACCATCCGCCTAGACACACAGTTCAGGACCCCCTACCAGAGATCCGCCGGTTTTGACACCGACATTGGTGCTTTCATTGAGAGTTCCTCTGTGTCGTCGCCTTTAGGCCCGATGCCTTCTTTGATCATCAACCACGACGCGGTCCAGGGTGAGACTTTTCTCCCCGGACAGATCTTCGTATTCGGCGGCTTTGCATTGCGGGCCAATGCACTTGGCCATCTGGAGCAGATCGAAAGCTACGTCCCTGGCCATCGAGTCACATTTGGAAGTTTAAACTACATGGCTGACATCCGAGGAGACTTGATCTTCGACGGATTCGAGCCACAGCCGAGCGCGCCGCACTGTCACGATGGGCATGATCTAGCTCTGCACCGGACAGTACCCAGAGCGCCGCCCAGGTGTCTGCTCCGACCCTTAGCTCGGAGCCGACTGCGCCGGTCGAGGACGGGTGGCTAGACGCCATCTCGGGGGCTGCAATCTCTACGGCGATCAAGCCGAACACCAATCTTGTCCTTCGCGGAGCTCGTGACTCCCAGGTGCCGGACTCCTTTCCGGACTCCGAATATTCCGCACCCCTCCCGATCGAACCCAATTGGCCTCCGATCATGGAGTTCACCGCCGCGGACATCTTTCAACACTCGCCCTTTGGCGACATCCTGAATTCACTAAAGTCTCTCTGTTTATCAGGAGAGCCCCGGCCGGACTATGGTCAGCAAGGTTGGGATGCGGACGACGAATAAATTCGAAACCCACCCACCACCTACTTCGTAGCCACTATCGACGATTTAACCGACATGCTCGACTTCGACTCCGAAGACATCGACGGTATGGACGCTGATGAAGAAGACGAACAAGAACCATTGCCTATAGGGCACTGGACAACCACCTCATCCCATGATGTATACATGGTGGACACACCTAAAAGAAACAACGGCGAGGATCAAAAGGGCGCAACGAGGGATCGTTCCCTCGAAAAGCAATCAAAGCGGCGGTGGAAGCGCCGCGCCAAACCCCACCTCGACAGAGACCCAACCATAGAGCAGGACGAACCGGCGGATAACAAACATGCCATCGAGCAACCATCCGAACAGGGCAACTTGGATAGACAAACCGAACAACCCGTCCCCGGCGAAGATAATAGTCCGGATGACCACACGCCGGACAAGTTGCTGGAGAAGAAGAACCTCCACCAAAGGCTCGTCGCCACTGCGCGTAGCCTGAAAAAGCAGAAGCGGAAGCTCAAAACAGCAGAAGATACACTCAGAATCAGATGGGGAAAAGTACTCAACACCGCACACAAGTACGGCGACAGTCACCACACAAAGAGCTATCCGTAGCAAAAATTACTATCGGAATTTGATGAGGAGGCCTTAGAGCCCCCACGGTCAAAAAACAAGGAAGCCACCAGGTCGGATAGATGACCCCATGAC
Source organism: Triticum aestivum (assembly GCF_018294505.1). Lineage (NCBI taxonomy): Eukaryota > Viridiplantae > Streptophyta > Magnoliopsida > Poales > Poaceae > Triticum > Triticum aestivum. Next base: position 655,304,360 of record NC_057795.1, on the reverse strand, counting down.
CGACATCGAGCGGCAAAGGGCGCCGCATTCAATCCGGCACGCGATCCACACAAGGATTCGCATCAAAAAGACGGCCCAACTAGATCTATCTATGGGCCAAGAAAGCAAGCTCTAGTAAGCAATGCAACGCAACAAATATCCAAACATCGCGGCACACCCAAATACAGGGGCGCCGCACATCCCCTATGTTTCACCGATGAGGTGCTGGACCATGAATTTCCAGCGGGATTCAAGCCCGTAAGCATAGAGGCATATGACGGAACAACAGACCCTATAGTCTGGATTGAGGATTATATCCTCCACATACACATGCCTAGAGGAGATGACCTCCACGCCATAAAATACTTACCCCTCAAGCTCAAAGGGCCAGCCCGGCATTGGCTTAAAAGCCTTCCCGAAAACACCATAGGAAGTTGGGAGGAGCTCGAGGATGCTTTTCGGGCAAATTTTCAAGGAACCTATGTCCGACCTCCATATGCAGACGATCTAAGCCATATAACTCAACAACCTTCATATGGAACAAATTTCTTACTAAAAAGAATCAGATAGTCGACTGTCCGGATGGCGAAGCCCTAGCAGCTTTCAAGCATAGCGTTCGAGACGAATGGCTCGCCAGACACCTCGGCCAAGAAAAGCCAAGAACAATGGCCGCATTGACAAGCCTCATGACCCGCTTTTGGGCAGGAGAGGATACCTGGTTGGCAAGAAGCAGCACCAGCGACCCAAGTACATCCGAAGTCAAAGATGGAAACGGGAAACCGCACCGTAACAAGGAACGACGCCGGATCAAGGATAACAGCCCGAAGAGCATGGCAGTCAACGCCGGATTCAAAAGCTCTCGACAGAATCAGAAAAAGCCGCCCCCAAAGATAATAGGGACGATCTATCTAACCTCAACAAAATCTTGGACAAAATATGCCAAATCCACAGTACTCCAGGGAGGCCATCAAACCACACCCACAGAGATTGTTGGGTCTTCAAGCAATTCGGCAAACTCAAGACCGAACACAAGGGGCTCGACATACCAAGCGAGGATGATGACGAACCCCACAAGCAGAGCACCGGAGAACAAAAGAAGTTCCCGCAAGAAGTCAAAACAGTAAATTCACTTCATATGACAAAAGGGAAAAACAGAGTGGCGCCTATGGAGATATGCGCCATACGGCCTGTCCCAAAGGAGTCCCGCCACTAGTTGTTACAACCAATCACCTTCGATCATCAGGATTACTCTAGAGGTATCCGGAATGCAGGCTGGACTGCCTTGGTCTTAGATCCGATAATTTACAAACAAGGAAGTCCTAATGGATGGCGGCAGTGACCTAAACCTGCTATATCAGGACACAATACGCAAAATGGGGATAAACCCAGCAATAATTCGCCATGACAACTCTTCCTTTCAAGGGGTCACGCCAGGCCCAGATACCCATTGTATAGGTTCCCTCTCGTTAGAAGTTATGTTCGGCTCCCCCGACAACTTCCGAAGCGAAATGCTAACCTTCCACATCGCCCCATTCATAAGTAGCTATCAAGCACTACTGGGGCGCGAAGCTTTTGCCCGCTTTAACGCAATACCGCATTATGCATCCCTTACACCCAAAATGCCCAGTCCACGAGGCATCATCTCATTAAAGGGAAATATCAAGTGTTCCTCGAGCGCGGACGATGGTGCGGCTGCCTTGGCAGCCGCACACTAATCCAGCTTTACTAGTTAGAGCACCTAAACAGGTCCATCACGACCCCGGACATGGCTCGACGAGTCCGGTGTAAACATACAAAGGCTTAATAGCCGCATACCCCCGTACAAGGGGCTCCGCGCGTTTACACCAGGAGACAATAAAGCTCAATTTTACCCATTTTTTGTATTATACTTTGTTTATTTTAACATAGATTTCTCGCACGATTGTGTTCCTCTAAGTTCCTCTCTTTTGCGGATGAACACCGTGCTACACCCATCTAGGATACGGCACAATGGAGACACAGGCGCAGACGTGCAGTAGGGACCCGTTTCAAGGATTCTTTTCATATTAAGACCCTGTGTAAACCTTTTTTACTGTCTCTTGTTGATAACATCCCCTGGTTTTTTTTGCTATAACCAAGGAGGAGGCTGGCGTCTTGGCATGTGGCCACACCAGAATTTTGCGCGTACCTGGACACCAGGGGCTTCTTACCAAGGGCTTTTGTTCGGCCCGTTTTTATAAAGACTGAATACCTTAGGGAGTGTTCGGCGTTGCGAGTTTGGCCTTATATGAATCAGCTCCGAATCATGTCTTTGGTCAAATGTTGGGTTTGCCAGGCTCCTGTGTTTTGCTGCCTTACGTTCCGCTCTATCATCTAAGGCGGCACCAGGAGAACTACTGCGATTGTGCCCCGGTTCAGCCAGGCGAGCACCTCAGTAGAGAAAGCCGAAAACTGACTGTCATGATATAGCGAGAGACTGGTCAACCACTCGATGACTTGCCGGAATCTTTAGGATTCCTCTGCATTAACAAAGGGCCGTTTCCCGGTCAGGCACACATGCGCCCCGAATTCGAGCAAGCGCGGTGCCCCCAGGGGCTATTCAGTAGCCCCACTGTCAAACTCCTATGGCTAAGTGAAAGTGATAAAGCATTATAGTCCGGTTGCCTAGTTCGCTGCGCTATCACCTCCTTTATAGGACCAAGACGTTGGATCAAGTGTGAAAATGCGCCTTCTGCGAACACCCCCGCATTATATGCGTGGGGGCTAAAGCCAACGACTGCCATCTTTCAGGTTATATACACATATACATTAACGACTGCACAAGAGGTATTCTAATTCTTGAAAGCACAAGTATAAAAAGCTTTTATATTCCATCAAAACATTGTTTTACAATAGCACATGTTATTCAAGCACAACATCCTTTGAGCACTGCGTCTCTATTAAACGAGCGCCCTGCAGAACTTCTTCAAAGTAGTGCTGGGCAGGTACTCGACTTTCGTCCAAATCCTGGGATGCAACAACACTGGCCTTCATCTCCGCCCAGTATGTCTTGACACGGGCAAGAGCCATCTGTGAACCCTCTATGCACGCTGACCTCTTCATTGCATCAATATGCGGCACCGTACCAAGGAACTGCTGCACCAAGCTAAAATAACTCTTCGGCTCTGGCCCTTTCGACCACAGATGACTCACGACATGCTTCATGGCGAGTCCGGATAACCTGTTCAGCTCCGCCCATGCGGCCAAATGATCGGATACCTAAAGTGGGCGCTCTGGATTGTGGAACTGCGACCAAAAAAGTTCTTCCAATTCATGGTCATCTAGACCCCGGAAGTGTTCGGTTGCGTCCGCGACACTAGCCGCCAAATCCAGATAAGTGTTCGCCGCACTCCACTTCCGGTCTAATGGAGCATACTTAGGATCCCCAAACTTCATCCGCAGCATATAGGGCTTTCTAGGCCTGACGTAGCTCCTCCTTCATAGCTCTCATTGCAGAGCAAGTGTCCTTGGCCTCGGCAGTGACCTTTTCTAGGTCCTTCTGTGCCACCCTATCTTCTTTTTCAAGAAGCTTACAACGGTCGGTAGCATCCTTCACTTTTACAGCCATCTCGGACATTTCTTTCTTGCTTTGGCAGTGAGCAGCATGTTCGGCTTTTAGCTCTTCAGCCGCCTTCACGGCAGCCGCATCACTTTTCCTCGCTTGCTCCTTGGCTCGGGCAAGTTCCGCTCGAAGGTTTTCACGGCAGCGGCACCATCTGCATTTAGCACACATGTTATAAGGTACGAGCATCAAGCTCCTCTTACCAGATGTCTTCGGAGACATTACATACCTTGTGCCTCGTCCAGCCGCTCATATACAAGCGCGGTGTCGGCATCTGCCACGTCATGTTGCCGCTTTAGCTCGGCAAATTCATCAGTCCGGCTAGCCACCGAACACCTCGCCACCTACATAGGAAAGGCGACATATTATACCTGGGATTATGATCCTTTGTGCGCCGTCATTTTTGATAACACACAGAGTTTCAGGGGCTACTATCTATACAGGGCGCATTTTATATATGCGGCTCTGTCAAAAGGTACATCTTTTCGCGTACCTCAAAACCTATCAGTAAACTCCTAGCGGCCTCGTACAATCCGCTTTCCGCAGATGAAATCCTTCTAATCACCGTGTTCATCAACACACGGTGTTCTTCTGAGATAGACGCTCGCCCGAGCAGATCCTTCAGATCCTCCCATCATGCACCAGACGGTGCCGGACTCGTCCGAAGACCTTTCTCCAAGGCCAGATTCGGAGAAACCCTCCGAGACGACACCTCGGGGTCGCCCGCCTTGCAAGACGGTACAGCTGGGGGAGGCGTTCCGCTCTCCATCATCTCCGGACGAAGATCCCCTGAAGATGAGCTCTGCTGTGAAGGGTTGAGATCCGAACTACAAGGTAAAATTTCGGTTATCTTCCTCAGAAATAAAACAGGGATGTCTCTCATTTTAAAACCCCTCTCTTTACTTACGGCTCGGTGGAGAGCTGATCCCCTTGGGGGCGTAATGCGGCCGGGGCACCCTCCGGCGCCGGACCCTCTGACGAAGATTTCTTGCCCCGCTTTGAGGCCATCGCCTCCGGGTCTTCAGAGGCGGTCCTCTTCTTTCCCTGGATAGAGGAATTCTCGATTCCTCCTTTCCTGACAGCCTCCTTCGCGGAGGCGGTAGCTTGTTTGTTCCCCTCTTCGCCTTGTTCCAAAGGCACCATCTCCAGCATCCTGGTCAACACGGGATCCGGCGTGGTCTCAGGGAGGGGGGCCGGACACCTGATAAGCTTTGCTTTCGCTATCCGCTCCTGTTTAAAGGATAGCTCTTTTGAGGGCAGTTTTATGATGAATGTACGGATAGCGTGTCCGGGTACAGGGCTACTTACTTGAGTGTTCGGGCGATTGTAGCTCAGACCTACGTCCTCGGACAAGTCCGGACACATTGCTTGTGATCCGAAGAACAATTTGTACATCTCCATGGGCGTCGTGCCCATAAAATATTGGAGGGCTCGCGGTCCTTCCGGATTAAATTCCCACAGGCGGAGGAGGCGATGTTTGCAGGGCAGTATGCAGCGAATCAGCATAACCTGCGCCACTATGGCCAAATTGGTATCTCTTTCTAGGAGATCTCGAATGCGGCCCTGCAGCAAGGGCACGTCCTTGGACGGCCCCCAGTTAAGCCCTTTATTGACCGATGACGCTAGCCGTGGTGGGGGACCCGAGCAAAAAGCAGGTGGCGCCACCCACGTGGTGCCCCTGGGAGCTGTGATGTAAAACCACTCTCGTTGCCATAAGCCGAACTCCTCTTGAAAAGAGCCCTCGGGCCATGGAGCGTCGACAATCTTGCTTATAATGGCACCTCCGCACTCAGCGTGCTGCCCCTCGATCATCTTTGGTTCTACCTTGAAAGTTTTAAGCCACAGTCCGAAGTGAGGAGTAATATGGAGGAAGGCCTCATACACGATAATGAACGATGAGATTTGGAGGATGGACTCCGGAGCTAAGTCATGAAATTCCAGCCCGTAATAAAACATGAGCCCCCTCACGAAGGGATCAATCGGGAAGCCTAGCCCCCGAAGGAAGTGAGATGTGAACACCACACTCTCACCGGGCTGGGGAGTGGGAATAGCCTGCCCTTGAGCAGGCAGCCTATGCGAGATTTTGCCGGTCAGATACCTGGCATCTCTCAGCTTTCGCACGTTTTCTTACGTAACGGAGGAAGGCATCCACCAGCCTTGGAGGTCGGAGCCGGACATCCTCGAAGGTCCGAAGGTCCTGAATATGGAGCTTTGGGTGTTGGAACTCGAGGCGAGAGGCGGATTTGATTGGATTGAAAGAAAGGAGTCGAGCCTTGGTCTCTTTACAAAGAGGTTGAATACCAAGAGCCCTCCCCGTGACCGTTTGGGACTCACTTTCAATTAAGAAGTCATACCAATGGCACGGTTGGGTTACCCATGCCCGTATTGATGAGAATCCCGGAATAAGGGGACACAATCTCTGCTTTGACAAGACATGCCAAGGAAACCGCCTCGCTAAACGCGCTGAGGTGGGACAGTAAAACGATTCGAATAAAGGCTTGGCCGTGGCGTGATGTCACACTACGGAATACGTCAGCAGATTAGATTTGTGTAAATATTATTCTCTCTATGGTGGTATGTGGAACTTATTTTGCAGAGCCGAACACTATCCTTGTGTTCAAATATCTTCTATGAAGTATTCGGAGGAGGAACCCGCCTTGCAATGCCGAAGACAATTTGCACCGGACTCGTCGTAATTGAAGACTGGTTCAGGGGCTACTGAGGGAGTCCTGGATTAGGGGGTGTCCGGATGGCCGGACTATGACCTTTGGCCGAACTCCCGGACTATGAAGATACAAGATTGAAGACTCCGTCCCGTGTCCGGATAGGACTTTCCTTGGCGTGGAAGGCAAGCTTGGCGATACGATATGTAGATCTCCTCCCATTGTAACCGACTCTGTGTAACCCTAACCCTCTCCGGTGTCTATATAAACCAGAGGGTTTTAGTCCAGGACGAACAACAATCATACCATAGGCTAGCTTCTAGGGTTTAGCCTCTCTTATCTCGTGGTAGATCAACTCTTGTACTACCCATATCATCAATATTAATCAAGCAGCAGTAGGGTTTTACCTCCATCGAGAGGGCCCGAACCTGGGTAAAAACATCGTGTCCCTTCTCTGATGTTACCATCCGCCTAGACGCACAGTTCGGGACCCCCGACCCGAGATCCGCCGATTTTGACACCGACATGCATCCTTAGGTACCAAGGAGAAGCCCATGAAGAAGCTAGGGGGAAGACCCAATCATCTACGAAGAGGGAGGAGGAAGAAGGACACACAACCATGGGGAGGAGAGACACCCCTAGACACCACGGGTACCCGGCCTCCGCCTGGGCCGCGCACCTGCGTGTCCCGAGTGCGTGTCCTTTTGGCCCCTGGTTCCCGGCTCCTCGCCCAATGGCTGCATGGGCCTCACCTCGGGTGCCCGGCCACCTCACCAGCCGCACCCCGGGTGTCCGGGCCATCACCCTCGGGCGCCCGGCCTCAACCGCGCCTCGGTCTCGGCCCTCCTGGCCGTTCTGGGTGCCCGGGCCATCAGCCCCTGGCTGCCCGGCCTCCTCCGGCCACCTCTACTCCGGGTGCCCGGGCTCCTTTACCTCGGGTGCCCGGACTACTCCGAGTTTGCCTACGTGCAATTAGGGTTTTTTCACCCTTGTGCCCCTCTTTCCCTCATATTTTGTCCCTAGGCTATATAAACTCTCCCCCTAGCTCATTTGTGGGGTTTGCAAAGTATTTGATAGACACTAGAGAGATTTGCTCCTTGTATCCCCTCCTCTTGGAGATCAAGCCCCCATCTTGGGAAGAATCCTTGTGGGTTATCAAGGCCTCCTCTTGGAGAATATCAACATCAAGACCTCATCTCCTAGGAGTGGGAAGAACTTTAACGTAGTGCTAATTTCCTTGAATTGTTCTTGTATGCTTGTGGATCTCATGTATGCTACTCTAGTGGATGTGTTATTTGGGTTTGTTTGAGTGATTTCCTCCTGGTGTTCTCGTGTGTTCTTCCTCTTTACCCCCTCCAAGTATGTAAAGACCCCCTCTAGGGTTTCACCCTAGAACAATAGTGCCCAGTGCCAGTTGTTGTTTTTTGCTTCTTTTTCACTTCGTAGAAAATCAATACCAAACGGAGTCCAAATGCAGCAAAACTTTTTGGAGAATTTTTGTGGACACGAAGACCCACGTTGGGGAGCACAACCCACCAGGGCGCGGCTAGGGGTCCATGCGTGCCCAGGTGGGTCATGCCCACCTCGGTTTCCTCCCGCACCTCCTATCAGCTCTATAAATAGCCAAATATTACAGAAACCCTAGGGGAGTCAACGAAATTTTTTTTCAGCTGCCGCAAGTTCTAGAGACACTAGATCCAATCTAGAGCCCTTTTTCGGCAATCCACCGGAGGGGAACACGATCACAGAGGGGTTCATCATCCTCATTGGTGCCTCTCCAATGATGCGTGAGTAGTTCACCTCAGACCTACGAGTCCATAGGCAGTAGCTAGATGGCTTATTCTCTCTTTTTGATTCTCAATACAATGGTCTCCTAGAGATCTATTTGAGGTAATGACTTTGTGCGGTGTGTTTATTGGGATCCGATGAATTGTGAGTTTATGATAAGATTTGTCTTGCTTTTATATCCATACTTGGTTATTACAGCCTCATATTTCTTCTCCGATATTTGGGTTTTGTTTGGCCAACTTGATCTATTTATCTTGCAATGGGAAGAGGTGCTTTGTGATGGGTTCGATCTTGCGGTTTTCTTTCCTAGTGAAAGAAGGGGCAGCAAGGCACGCATGTATCGTTGCTATTAAGGATAAAAAGATGGGGTATATTCCTACATGAATAGATCTTGTCTACATCATGTCATCATTCTTATTGCATTACTCTGTTTCTCCATGAACTTAATACACTAGATGCATACTAGATAGCGGTCGATGTGTGGAGAAATAGTAGTAGATGCAGGCAGGAGTCGGTTTACTAATCTTGGACGTGATGCCTATATACATGATGATCGTCTTGGATATCGTCATGATTATTCCTTTTCTGTCAATTTCCCAACAATAATTTGTTTACCCACCATGTGCTATTTCTCGAGAGAAGCCACAAGTGAAATCTACGTCCCCCGGGTCTATTTTCCTATCATATACTTTCAGATCTATATTACTATTTTCTTATTCCTCTATTTGCAACTTTTATTTTCAGATCTATATTATCAAAAACCCAAAAATACCTTGCTGAACTTTATTTGTCGTTGTTCCATTTGCTTTTACCCATCTATCTTTTTACCAATCAATTACCCGGGAGGGATTGACAACCCCTCTTACACGTTGGCTTGCAAGTATTTCTTATTTGTGTGCAGGGACCATTTACATAGTGTTGCTTGGTTCTCCTATTGGTTCGACAATCTTGGTCTCATCACTGAGGGAAATACCTACGGTAGTTGTACTGCATCATCCCTTCCTCTTTGGGGAAATACCGACGTAGTTCAAGCGACATCAAAAGGAATTTCTGGCGCCGGTTCTAGGGAGACATCATCAAGTTCTATCAGGCTCCTAATCACAAATCTCATCTTCTTGTAATTTACATTATTTTCCATTTTACTCCCGTTTCCATCTCCCCCACTTCACAAAAAATTGCCGTTTTATTCACCCTCTGTTTTGTTCGCCGTTTTCTCGTCAGATATGTTATTGGTTACAATCTTGTTTGCTCACTTTGTCGTTATGGCTAATTATTCCTCTTTTGCGTGTACCCCCGAGTATGAGGTTCTTAATTTTAAACAAAGGGGAGGAGAGACTCTAAAATATGCTTGGTATAGGATTTGCAATGCTCATAATAAATCCGTTCGTAAGCAAACTGCCATTGTTCTTCTTTGCAGTTTTTATCTGGGCATCACCACTTGGTATATATTCATCCTTAATATGATTACCAATAGGAATTTCTTGATGTGTCCACCTTTGGATGCTTTTAATTCCATGGGAGATCTAGTGGGTGCACCAACTATCGTTATTAATGAAACAATCGTAACTATTGAGCACGTCATGCAAAGATTAGATTTTATTGAAATGAAGATGATCACCTTAGAGCAAATTGAAAATTTGGATAAAAAGATGCAGAATCTTGCTAATAAATTTGGGACAAAAGCGGGTGATGTTTTTAAATTATTAAGGTAGAAGAAAACTGTAGTTAATGAAAGAATAGGAGAAAACCCTTCTCGGAGCGATCAGTTGGAGGAAATTTTTAGTAACTTAATCCTGACTCTTTGTTCCACTAAATCTATTGAAAAACTCTCGTCAAAATTTCAAGACTACTCAAGTCACTAAGAACAAGGGTGCCACTTCTAATAACAACAAAGAGGATCTTAAGATGATTAGTATTCAACCCAATTTTATTGAAGTGATAAAAGGCCCTACTAGCAAGAATGAATTTTTCAATTTTATTCCCAGGAGTATTGTTATTGAAAGCATGCATGCCAAATCTTTGAAGAATTGTGTAATTGAGGAATTGGAATTAAAGATGACAATACTTGAGAACTATGTGTTATGCCTAGCTAGGGGCGTAAAACGATAGCGCTTGTTGGGAGACAACCCAACTTGTATCCTTTTTGCTTTTCGGTTTTCTTGTTGTTTTCCAATAAAAATACAAAGATATATCTATTTAGATGTGTTTTTGTGGTTTAAATTACTGTTGTTCCAAGCAAAGCCTTTGGGATGATTTGGTTGATAGTTGATTTGATTGCGTTGAAAATAATAAACTTTTGCGTCCAGTGCCAGAATTATTGACGGCGACTGGAGCGTGATAAACTCTAGAATTTGTTACACGTTATCAATATACAAATTGCCCACGTTTTCCTAAATTTTCAGAATTGTTAGAGTTACAGGGGTGTGACTAAAATTCGCATCTTTACAGAGAGTTCTGTTTTAGACAGATTCTATTTTGGTTGTGTTATCTGCTTGTTTTGATGAATCTATGGTTTTAATTGAAGGGTGTAAACCATGGAAAAGTTAGAATAGAGTAGATATAAAGCAATAAAAAATATGAATGGGTTTGATACAATAATTAAAGTAAGTATTAGTTTTGTTATACTAACGGATCTCACGAGGTTTTGTTGAGTTTTGAGTGATTGAAGTTTTGGGTGAGATCACGATGGATGAAGGGATAAGGAGTAGCAAGAGCCTAAGCTTGGGATGCCCGAGGCACCCCAAGATAACATTCAAGAAGTATCAAGCAAATAAGATTGGGGATGCCCCGAGTGGCATCCCCTCTTTCTTCTGACGACCATCGGTATTTTACTTGGAGCTATATTTTTATTTGTCACATATCATGAGTTTTGCTTGGAGCGTCTTGTATGATATGAGCCTTTGTTTTTTGCTTTCTAATTTATCACAAGAATCCTTGCTGGACACACCTATTTGAGAGAGCCAAAATTATGCTACGATTTATTAGAATTGCTCTTTATGCTTCACTTAATTTTTTTGAGACCTATGGTATTGCTCTAGTGCTTCACTTATGTATTTTTGAGCATGACATGCTTTAATATTTTTGAAGAAATACTCTCATGCTTCACTTAGATTTATTTGAGAGTTACTAACTTTTTGAAGAAATTCTCTCATGCTTCACTTATATTATTTTGAGAGACGGGAAATTTTATGCTCATGTTCTTCACTTAGATTTGTTTGAGCTTATCAAAAGCAACATATGAAACTAGTCCCAAAGTGATAGATATTCAAGAGGGATATAATAAAAACTTTTATGAAGATCATTGGACAAAATAAACTTGATTCTTTATAATAGTTTTGAGATATGATGGTAGTGATATGTGAGTCATGTCGATGAGTAATTATGGTTTAGTAAGAATATTGGTGTTAAGGTTTGTGATTCCCTATGCAAGCACGAAAGTCAACATTTATGCAATGAAATTACATCCTACTTGTTGTGCATTATTCGGTGTTACTTGTGCTAATGCTCGCTTATGTGATTTTTCTTTTTTTTTGTTGGTTGCTTCTCAATCTTTTTGCTAGCCTTCACTTGTACTAAGTAGAAATATTACTTGTGCATCCAAACTCTTTAAACCCGGTTTTGCCATATGAGTCCACTATACCTACCTATATGCGGTATTTCCTTGCCGTCCTAACCAACTTTGTATGTTCCATCTCTAATATAAAAATATTCTTCTCTTTTGTGTGCCCATACCGCTCATGAAGCGGTGAGGGGTGGCTAATATTTTTCCATGCTAGATGTGTTATTCTCAAGATTAGTGTTTATTCACTTGTCATTGCACGAGAGTACGGCGGTAATAGGGATGCCCATCCTCGAAAGGAAAAAGAAATTTACTTTATGTTGTCAAATAATAAATTCCTTGGAAAGTGCTGGTATGGACAATACTCATGGATACGACTAGCCATGGAATTTGAAAGAGTGGTGGAAAAAGGAATAAACTTTAATTTCTGTTTGGGAACCGCCTATGATGTATGTAGCATGGAAAGTATTGGGAACTCTTAGTCATTTTCATTGAGAGGAAAAGTATGCCTCTCAAAAAAAATTATCTCTCAAGTTAAGCTTTAAACTCTGGCACCTCTATAAATCCCTACTTCCCTCTACTAAGGGCCCTTCTATTTACATTATGCAATTTTTATTTTTACATGAGTCTCCATCTTCTCTTATAAAGCATGAACTAAGGAGTGCTACTTCTTGAGCTTGTGTTGATTTTCCCCTTGAAGAGGAAAGGGTGATGTGGCAAAGTAGAGATAAGTATTTCCCTCAATTTGAGAACCAAGGTATCAATTCAGTAGGAGACAACGCACAAATCACCAAATACCTGCACAAAAAATGAAACAACTTCCACCCAACGCGATAAAGGGGTTGTCAATCCCTTCACGGTTACTTGCAAAAGTGAGATCCGATAGACATAGATAAACGATAAAGTAAATATTTTTGGTATTTTTGGTTTATAGATCGGAAAGTAAAAGATTGCAAAATGGTAGATCAGAAACTAAAATGATGGAAAATAGAAGATCAGAAACTAATATGATGGAAAATATACCTGGGGGCCATAGGTTTCACTAGAGGCTTCCTTGAGGATAGCAAATAATACGGTGGGTGAACAAATTACTGCCGAGTAATTGATAGAAATCGCAAAGTTATGACGATATCTAACGCAATGATCATGAATATAGGAATCACGTCTGTGTCAAGTAGACCGAAACGATTCTGCATCTACTACTATTACTCCACACATCGACCGACTCCTGCCTGCATCTAGAGTATTAAGTTCATGAAGAATTGAGTAACACATTAAGTAAGATGATATGATGTAGAGGAATTAACTCAAGCAATATGATGAAAACCCCATCTTTTTATCCTCGATGGCAACAATACAATACGTGCCTTGCTGCCCCTACTGTCACTGGGAAAGGACACCGCAAGATTGAACCCAAAGCTAAGCATTTCTCCCATTGCAAGAAAAACCAATCTAGTTGGCCAAACCAAACCGTTAGTTTGAAGAGAATTACAAAGATATCAAATCATGCATATAAGAATTCAGAGAAGATTCAAATAATATTCATAGATAAGCTGATCATGAATCCACAATTCATCAGATCTCGGCACACCGCAAAAAGCATTACATCAAATAGACCTCCAAGAACATCGAGGCAAACATGGTATTGAGAATCAAAGAGAGAGAAGAAGCCATCTAACTACTAGCTATGGAGCCATAGGTCTGTGGTAAATGATACATCTCCGTCGTATCTACTTTTCCAAACACTTTTGCCCTTGTTTTGGACTCTAACTTGCATGATTTGAATCGAACTAACCCGGACTGACGCTGTTTTCAGCAGAACTGCCATGGTGTTATTTTTGTGCAGAAATAAAGTTCTCGGAATGACCTGAAAATCCACGGAGTAACTTTTCAGAAATTACAAAAAATACTGGCGGAATAATCAAGGTCAGGGTGCCCACACTCAGTCCACGAGGGTGGGGGGCGGGCCCCCTGCCTCGTGGCCCCCGTGGACGTCCACCGACCTCAACTCCAACTCTATGTATTCTCTTTTGCGGAGAAACAAATAAGAGAGAAAGTCTCATCATGTTTTACTATACGGAGCCGCCGCCAGGCCCTAATCTCTCTCGGGAGGGCTGATCTGGAGTCCCTTCGGGTCTCCGGAGAGGGGGATTTGTCGATGTTGTCATCATCATTCATCCTCCATCACCAATTTCATGATGCTCACTGCCGTGCGTGAGTAATTCCATCGTAGTCTTACTGGACGGTGATGGGTTGGATGAGATTTACCATGTAATCAAGTTAGTTTTGTTAGGGTTTGTTCCCTAGTATCCACTATGTTCTGAGATTGATGTTGCTATGACTTTGCTATGCTTAATGCTTGTCACTAGGGCCCGAGTGCCATGATTTCAGATTTGAACCTATTATGTTTTCATGAATATATGTGAGTTCTTGATCCTATCTTGCAAGTCTATAGTCACCTATTATGTGTTATGATCCGACAACCCCGAAGTGACAATAATCGGGATACTTCCCGGTGATGACCGTAGTTTGAGGAGTTCATGTATTCACTAAGTGCTAATGCTTTGGTCCGGTTCTTTATTAAAAGGAGGCCTTAATATCCCTTAGTTTCCATTAGGACCCCGCTGCCACGGGAGGTAGGACAAAAGATGTCATGCAAGTTCTTTTCCATAAGCACGTATGACTATATTTGGAATACATGCCTACATTACATTGATGAACTGGAGCTAGTTCCGTGTCATCCTATGTTATAGCTATTACATGAGAATCGCATCCGACATAATTATCCATCACTGATCCAATGCCTACGAGCTTTTCACATATTGTGCTTTGCTTATTTACTTTACCATTGCTGCTGTTACAATTACTTCAAAACTGCTATCGTTACTTTTGTTACTGTTACCGTTACTATCATACTACTTTGCTACTAAATACTTTGTTGCAGATACTAAGTTATCCAGGTGTGGTTGAATTGACAACTCAACTGCTAATACTTGAGAATATTATTTGGCTCCCCTTGTGTCGAATCAATGAATTTGAGTTGAATAATCTACCCTCGAAAACTGTTGTGATCCCCTATACTTGTGGGTTATCAAGACTATTTTCTGGCACCGTTGCCGGGGAGCATAGCTCTATTCTTTGAGTCACTTGGCATTTATATCTTCTGATCACTATGAGGAACTTGAAAGATGAAGGAACTAAGATTTTTCCCTCAACTACGAGGGGAGGTAAGGAACTACCATCTAGCTCTGCACTTGATTCACCATCTGTTTTGAGTAAGCTTGCGACACCTAAACCTGCTACTGTTATTAATACTGATATGTCGCATGCTACCGATGATGCCACTTCTACTATGCATGATATTTATGATGAAACTACTTATGTGCTTGAAACTACTTTGCCATTAGGTGAATTTCTTGATGAATAACTTGCTAGGGTTAGAGAGAATGAAAATATTGAAGATAGTGACGATGAAGATTACCCCCCTAAATATGAATTGCATGTTGTTCCTGAGGGTTATGTTATGGATGAAGAAACTACTAGAGCTATTCTTGCTTGCAATGATAGATCTGATCTTAAGAAGTTACTAGCTAAATGGACATAGAAATCTCTAAATGCTAGAATGAAATATGACCCTGCTGTTGCTACTTCACCTATCTTTGTTACTGATAAGGATTATGAATTCTCTGTCGATCCTGAGATAATTACTTTGGTTGAATCTGATCCTTTTTATGGCAATGAATCTGAAACTGTTGTGGCACATCTTACTAAGTTGAATGATATAGCCACCCTGTTCACTAATGATGAGAAATCTCGCTATTATTATATCCTTAAGATATTTCCATTCTCATTAAAGGGTGATTGATGCGGAGCATCCCACGTTCATCCCCATGTACACTCCGACTACTCTCCAAACCCCAAGTGGACATATGACGAGACCTCGAACATACGCCATTGGACACAAGGTGAACTTGCTCCTCTCTGAACCATCACTTTCTACATGTGAGATATGGCTACTACCTCCAACGTGTGTTTTATGCATGATCAGGTATTTGGAGGAAAGCCACGAACCACCACATCCAATGGAATAGCTAGCGAGGACGCCAAGTACAAGGACCCAGAGAAGAAGCTGCGCGAAGCTACAGCCACCGGACGACCGGCCCAGCCCGGACGTCCGGCCCCTGAGGACCCGAGCCGAATCCACGAACGACCGGAGCCACCGGACGTCCGACGACTCCCAGTGCCCGGACGACCGCCAGACACCGGACGTCCGACACTCTATAGCGCCCAGACGACCGACGCTAACCGGACGTCCGACACCACCTGTCCAGAGCCAAAACGCCGGACGTCCGACATGTACCGGACGACCGGACCCTCGCGAGCCACCGGACGTCCGGTACCTGTCGGGCGACCGGCGCCTGTGCGCTGCCATGTGTTGGGCCGCAGCCCATGTACCCCTTCACTTACCCCTTCGTGGCCCTAGACTATATATACTCCTCCACCTCCTCCTAGTTAGGTTTAGCGTTGATTTAGCTCAAGTTAGAGATAGAGCTTCGCTCATCCATCGGATCTCCTCCTCGTGAGAGACCGCGGCCTCCTCCAAGAAGATCCTATCGGATTCAAGACCCCCTCATGGGAAGATCCCCTTGTGGATTCAAGACCTCCTCACAGAGAAGATCGGTTACCTATGTATCCTTACCTTTGTTGACTTTGTATCTCGTGCTACTCGTGCTTCGATGATCTAGACCTTGTGTGATTCATCTCTTGTCGGTTGAGTGTTTCTCTCGTTCCCCCCGTGTTTTCCCTCTAGTTCTTCCGCGTGTTCTTCATGATTCCCCGTAGGATCCACTCCAAACGTGAAAGATCGTCCACATAGGGTTCCACCCTACATCATCTTGGATCAGAGCCAGCTTGCCTCATGATATGATCTTGGTATCATGAGCCACGTTGATCACGTTTTTGGAGCCCCTACCCCTCTTTTCTAGCTTGATTTTGTTGATTTCGTCCCCAAATCCGAAAATCCCCACCAAAAATAGCCCCTAATTTTTTTTGTGATTTGTTGGTTTAATGATGTTTTGTTGATTTTGATCCATGGATTTGCTTAGTTTCAAGTGGATCTAGCATCCCCCAAGTTTCCCCATCTTTCATCCACAAAATCTCTTCAATTTTGACCCCGAAATCTCCATTTTCTGCTCAAAATCGCGTCCCGGAACTCAAATCTCGTGTTGACCCCGACCCACCGGACGACCGGAGTTTTACGGACGTCCGGAGCCCCTAGAATGACCGGACGTCTGACCTGTTCCGGACGACTGGAACCCCTAACCCGAACCGAATTTACGGATTTCCGACTTTTCCGGACATCCGACGCCCCGGACATCCGACCTTTCCGGACGTCCGTAACCTGTAGGTTTTGACTTCGGCTGATTCTTATTTCGGCCATAACTAATTCATCTGAACTCCGATTTTGACATTCTTTAGCTCGTTTTGAAGCTCTTGACATCCCCCTTCCCACAAAAATACCACCAACATCATTTGACTCCATCAAATTTTGTGAATTTAGGCATCTTTGCCTAGGCCCTCCACCATATCATCCACATAGCCACCACCGACTTCCGCAACCTAACCCATTTTGCTTGCCATAGCATTAGTGGTTGCTTGAGTAGTGATTCGAGTCTCCTAAGGTGTTTCGGCTACTTAGGGACAATTGCTTCTTCATCAACCACCACCACCACTTCCGCATAGGCTTACCCACCATACACTTCCACCCCAACTTAACCCAATTTTGTTTGAGCTTTTTTGAGTTGTGGCTTGTGTCTCCTAAGGTGTTTCGGCTACTTAGGGACAGCAACTTCAACTCGGAGACGTGTATAGCCCATCATCCCACTTCCGCATTGCCAAGTGCAAACCACCACCGCTCTCCGCTACTACCATTTGACATTTGTCTTTTGAGATTTTGAATTCACGGTTTTTCCGTTTCCTAAGGTGTTTCGGCTACTTAGGGACGAGTCTCCATCTTCTTCGTATCTACATCAATAACACCGCCACTCATCATCGCAAAGGACGGTAACCTCGACGACACCATTGTATATTCCCTTGCAATTGCATTGTTAACCCCTAGCCCATTTTGCGTTACTTGCCTATCGAGACTAGCCATTTGAGTATTGCCGGCAACGTTACTTGTGCACATTAGTGATCATACTTCCCATAGCATACATACCATATCATCGTGGTGCATATTGGTATCATATCTTGTGTCACAAGTTTGTTCCCGCATATACACAATTGCTATCTTGGTTTGAGCATTGTGCAAAAGTGGCCATAGAAAAAAAAGCTTTTAAGCAAAAGAAAGAGAGCAAATAAGCTTGTAAGCAAGTGCCATAGTCATACCACATTGCACATAAGATTGTCATATCCGATCATCTTGGATCATCGTGAGAGAAACACCGGGAACCATACATACATAGCATACTTGGGATAGAAAGTATATCCATTTTGCATCTTATAGGTTGTGCACAAGTGTCGTATCCGCCTATAGAGCAATCGTGCTAGCGTCTCTCTTGAGTTGTGCAACACGAGCGTTTTCCGTGGATTCCACATTTTGTGCTCATTCCTTGGTTGCACGACCCCATTTATCTATCCGTGTGTGTGTTTCCGTGTGCCATTCATTTGCTATTGGTCCATTTGTTTCACTTGCGAATTTGTGAATCTCTTTCAACATTATTGACTCTTGCTAACATTTTGCATTAAATTTTTGTGCCACTATCCTCACCGAGCTCCACCATAAGCTTTACTTGTGTAGGTGTGAGAACCGACAAGGATTGGTACCAATAGTGCTATTTCATTGTCCGCATTTGAGTGAACTTGATTCATTGTCAACATCGGTCAAGGTACATTGGTATAAGTTCTTCTCTTTCTCCCACTCATATTTGCTCGAGTCTTGTGATGGATAGGCAAGCATTTCCTCTCCGGTCCTCGACAACAACGACGGCGTGAACAACTACATCACCAAAGCGTCTATCCTCGATCTACAACGACAAGTGCAAGGCGCACAATCAAGATTGCGAGAGCACATCGAGAAGAAGCTTTCCACACATAAAGAGGAGCAAGATGCAAGGATGGAGGAGATTAGAGCCTTGATCAAGTCTTCTTCCACTTCGTCATCTTCAAGGCACATTCAAGCCACAAGTCTTCGGAGCGCGAAAAAGATGCAAGTGCAAATCGTCCTCGTCCACATCTACATGGCGACCACCATCATGTTCGTGATCCACATCGTCATGAAGGGCAAGTCACCTCCAAGCATTATGTGCACGACGACGACGAATGCCTTCAAGCTCAAACGCGACAACGACACCATCATCATGAAGATGCTCCACAAGCGCAAATGCACAAGTCCCAACACGCCAAGTCCAAGCTTCATAAGCACAAGAGAAGACCGCGAGACGACGACCACCAAGACGGCGCTATGGCTACAACAACAACTTCGGCATCTTCGCCAAGTGATATCAAGGCATCTTCGCATTTGGACGTACGGCATCTTCGCCTACTTCCCACGTGTACGCCTGCATCGACTTCATCAAGTCCAAGGCGACCAACTACAAGCGAGGGTGACACTTCCATCTTCGGAAGCCCCTCAAGGAAGATGGCCGAGCATGGGACACTCCCTTCGGTCATGGAGACGAGCTACGAGGTGCCACATCATATGGGCCTCCAACACCAAGACGGCGACAAGATGGTCGAGCAAGGGCCATCCCCTTCGACTACGGCGACGAGCGCGAACCTCTTCAACAACATGAAGACGACGCCCACATTGGACTCCGCCTCCGAGTCAAGCTACGCGACCGCGCATGGAGACATTTGCACCTACATCTCTCCGACACCCACATATGTCAAGATTCCCCAAGTGCCATGTGAGGAGAGCCACCACCACATGAGTAACATGAGTGACTCCACCATACGTGACATTGAGAGCATTTCCTTTGAGAGGATGAGTGTGACAACCACTAGCCCCACACATGAGAGCATGCCACACATCCTATGTGAGGTTGAGCGCCATTTGAGTGACTCCACCAACCATATGAGTGAGAGCATCCTTGAGGGAGTGAGTGAGCCACAACACTTAGCGACTGAGGTAGTTGACACGGCACATGAGGCCACTATAATTCCTAACGACTTAACCTCTACTCCTAGTGTGTTTTCTTCTTTGATGCTAGGTCTCCTACATGACGACATGCCTATCCTCGACGAGTCCATCCCTCTAAAGGTAAAACCGATGGCCATGGTGGACGATGATGCACCCCCACATGGTTCCATCAAGATGAAGATGATAACGAGATGATCTTCAACACCTCACCTACAACACATGAGCGACGCTCCAAAGGTAAGATAGGTGATGGTGCTTCTCTTGTCCCACTAGCGGACTCTCTTGACATCGATTGCTCCCATGATGTTGACACGCCTATTGCCATGCTTCATGCTAGTGAGACTTCTTCATGCCTTGACTTACCTATTTATGATGAATATGATGATGAGCATGTTGAGTTGCCTAGTTGTGATGCTATGCTCCATAGGATATCATGTGAAAATTCTATTGGTCACTTCATGTTTGACAATCCATTGAACTTGTCATATGCTATGAGTGAGATCTCCCATATTGCATCATTACAATCTCAACATAGTAACTATGCATGCCCCATTAAAATAAGCCCCATTTGCACTTATGGCATAGATGACAAGATGATGGTCATCGACTTTTGCTTATCTTGTGATGATATTGCCATGCTTCCTTTACATGATTTGCCCAATTCATCCACTATGCCATGCCATGATGACATTGAACCAAATATGCTTTGTTTTGGATGTTGTCAATATTCTCCATGTGATGTTTCCATTAATGCTCATGAGGAGACCCCCATAGTTTCCTCATACATATTAGGAGATTTTGATGCATTCCATACTTTGCATGATTCCCATAATAGTGTACACCATACGAATTCCATGAATAACAATGCTCCAGATATTTCTCATGATGCATCACATCCTTTCAGTCTCCATTATGCCATACATAATAACAAACCTATCATGATGGATGACATGTTTCTATATCACGCATCTCATTTATTTGAGCATTGGATATTTTGTGCTAACCGACACATGCCTGTGCGCATCATGATGGATGATGTGTACATATACCATGCACACACATTTTTTTCTTTGTCTTTGTTTTGTGTAGGTACTTATGAACACTCGTCAACCTCACAATCCCATGAGTTGACGAAACGAGCTCTTGAGAGCAACGACGACTTGGGATCACGTGGACTATCCTTACCACTGTTCCCTTTGCGCAAGGACTACGCACATCTCTTCTACTTGGCTCTCACACAGCTATGGGCTATTTACCACTTGTCACCTTATGCTCATTTTCCCGTGTTCACTTTGCATGTTATACTTGATTCTATGCATTTGCCATGCAATTGTGACCCTTGCTTGCATCTACCCATGATTCACCATTATGATACTTCTATGTGTATTTTCATGCTTGGTGGAGATCCTTGTTGCTATTTCCATGTTTATCATGTGCCTCATACTATTTTTGATTCTTGTGTTGGGAGAGTCATGATGTTACATTGCTATTTATATAGGACTTCTTGCCAACACCATGAACCTACTTTCCCCATATCTTGCTTTCATGCTTGTGCTATGACATGTGAATTATTCATGCCTACTATTCGCACACATGACATGCTTGTCATGATTCCTTCTAGTATGTTGCATCTTCGCACTACTAGCATGCTTGACTTGATTGCTATGATTGATTGCTATGTTGCATCACCCATGTTCCAATATCACTTGCTTTCTTGGGATGATGACATATATGTTCATGCCTATCACTTTATTTGTCATGATCATTGCCTCTTGTCTCCATTAGTTGCATCTCTCATATCACCTTGTATTGAGTGCCAACTTGCTATGCTTATTGATCTTGGAGACTTGGACACTTTACTTGTGATGCATGATTGTTTGATTGAGCCTATTGCATTTGGTTGTTCTCGTACCATATGCCTCCATACTATGCAATACTCCCTTGTCATTTCTTATGATGAGCATGATACATACACTTGTTGGGTATCTTACCACACGAATGATTGGTTTTGTCACTTCGTTAACCTCATTTGTTTTTCCAAGTGTTTGTCATGTTCTTTCATTTTGAAGGATTTACAAGGCGGTACCACCACGAGACATGTTGGTTATGTGAAGGCATACAAGATGCGCAACTCCATCATCCTTGAGAAACTCCTAAAGGTGACCTCCTTCTCTTTGAGCCATCCTCAAATACGCATATTGGATGGGTCACTCTTTCATTGTTGTTTTCTTCTTCTTGTCTACATGATACATCTCGTGAACGGAGGAGCGACATTAAAGATTGGCTACATGGACCTTCACATTGAGGAGCGCTCGCACTTATTGGATGCACCTTCGAAACTCCACTCATGCCTCGACATCGAGCTTTGGTACACCAACACCTCCATATTTGTTGATTGTGCTCATACATGTCATGCTCGATGGACTTATCATACTCACCACAAGTTTGCACCCTATGCATGGATTGACTCACATTATGATTGCCTTGTTGCATCTTATATTCCAATGTCATCCATGATATATGAGCTTGTGCACTTCCTTAGCAAATTTGTTGTGATATTCCTTGATGGCATATTCATACATAATGATCACATTGCCTTCCATCAATTGCATGATAACATACACATATTGAGCATCCATTGCCATGTTCATGCTATTGACAAACCTTCTCACTATGACATCATTTTGCACCGTGGTTGCATTGATCATATTTACAACACATTTGTGTGCACAATGATTGCATTTGTTCCCATGAATGCTTTGCATCTCATTCTAGATCATCTTGATAAGCTTCATGCATTTTGTCATGACCAATCTTGCCACACGGACTCATTCTTACATGATGGACACTTTGTGTGCGCTAACCATTGTATTTCCGAGTGTTGCTTGTGTTTGTTCTTTTTGCATGTCTAACACTCCGGCGACACCTTGGACTACTCGGATGGCACCATGTCTTCAACTTCGTCCAACTACAAGTCCGTCTATGACAAACGTTTCCATGGTGATGAGGATCACGATCCGAGGTTGGATCTTTCCCAGGGGGGGGGGGAGATGATGTGGAGCATCCCACGTTCATCCCCATGTACACTCCGACTACTCTTCAAACCCCAAGTGGACATATGACGAGACCTCGAACATACGCCATTGGACACAAGGTGAACTCGCTCTCTCCGAACCATCACTTTCTACATGTGAGATATGGCTACTACCTCCAACGTGTGTTTTATGCATGATCAGGTACTTGGAGGAAAGCCACGAAGCCACCACATCCAACGGAACAGCTAGCGAGGACGCCAAGTTCAAGGACCCAGAGAAGAAGCTGCGCGAAGCTACATCCACCGGACGTCCGGCCCTTGAGGACCCGAGCCGAATCCACGGACGACCGGAGCCACCGGACGTCCGACGACTCCCAGTGCCCGGACGACCGGAGCCACCGGACGACCGGAGCCACCGGACGACCGATGCTGACAGGACGTCTGACACCACCTATCCAGAGCCAACACGCCGGACGTCTGACATGTACCGGACGACCGGACCCTCACGAGCCACCGGACGTCCGGTACCTGTCGGACGACCGGCGCCTGTGCGCTGCCATGTGTTGGGCCGCAACCCATGTACCCCTTCACTTACCCCTTCGTGGCCCTAGACTATATATACTCCTCCACCTCCTCCTAGTTAGGTTTAGCATTGATTTAGCTCAAGTTAGAGATAGAGCTTCGCTCATCCATCGGATCTCCTCCTCGTGAGAGACCGCGGCCTCCTCGAAGAAGATCCTATCGGATTCAAGACCCTCTCGTGGGAAGATCCCCTTGTGGATTCAAGACCTCCTCACGGAGAAGATCGGTTACCTATGTATCCTTACCTTTGTTGACTTTGTATCTCGTGCTACTCGTGCTTCGATGATCTAGACCTTGTGTAATTGATCTCTTGTCGGTTGAGTGTTTCTCTCGTTCCCCCCGTGTTTTCCCTCTAGTTCTTCCGCGTGTTCTTCGTGATTCCCCGTAGGATCCACTCCAAACGTGAAAGATTGTCCACATAGGGTTCCACCCTACATCAGTGATGCTAAAACTTGGTTTAATTCTCTTGATCTTGGTTGTGTGCGTACTTCCCAGGATATGATTTATTACTTGTCTGCTAAATATTTCCCTGCTCATAAGAAACAAGCTGCCTTGAGGGAAATATATAATTTTGTGCAAATTGAAGAAGAGAGTCTCCCACAAGCTTGGGGCAGGCTTCTCTGGTTACTTAAAGCTTTGCCTGATCATCCTCTTAAGAAAAATGAAATACATGATATCTTTTATAATGGACTAACTAATGCTTCCAAGGACCACTTGGATAGTTGTGCTAGTTGTGTTTTCAGGGAAAGAAAAGTCGACCAAGCTGAATTGCTATTGAATAATATGTTGACTAATGAAAATAATTGGACTCTTCCTGAGCCAATTCCTAAATCTACTCCGAAGAAGAGAGGTGTTCTATTTCTCAGTCCTAAAGATATGCAAGAGGCAAAGAAATCTATGAAAGAAAAAGGTATTAAAGCTGAAGATGTTAAGAATTTACCTCCTGTTGAAGAAATACATGGTATTAATTTACCACCTATTGAAGAAACACATGGTCTTGATAACCCGACATAGGTAGTAAAGGTAAATTCTCTCTATACATATGATAAAGTTGAAATCCCCTCTACTAAGTTTCCTAGCCGATGTTTGGATGAATTTGATGACTTTATGGCTAGAAAAGAAAACTTCAATGATTATGTTTGTATATAATTAAAGAGTAATGCTTAAATGATTGGACGCTTGAGTGATTATATGGCTAGAGTTAAAGGTGAACTTAAACTCATTGGAAAATATGCTTCAATGGTTACCACTCAAGCAGAACAAGTACTTAAAGCTCAAAGTGATTTGCTTGATGAATTAAATAATAAACATGATTTTGCTGTTAGAGTGGCTACTAGAACTGGTAGAATGACTCAGGAACCTTTGTATCCTGAAGGCCGCCCTAAGAGAATTGAGCAAGATTCTCTGAGAAATAATTTAGAGGCGCCTAGTTCTTCTAAAAAGAAGAAAAAGAAAAATGATAGGACTTTGCATGCTTCATGTGAACCTGTTGTAGACACACCTGAGAATCCCAATGATATTTCTATTTCTGATGCTGAAACACAATCTGGTGATGAACGTGAACCTAGTAATAATGATAATGTTCATGATGATGCTCAACCTAGCAATAATAATGAAGTAGAGATTGAACCTGCTGTTGGTCTTGATAACCCACAATCAAAGAATCAACGTTATGATAAGAGAGACTTTGTTGCTAGGAAGCACGGTAAAGAAAGATAACCATTGGTTCAAAAACCCATGCCTTTTCCTCCTAAGCCATCCAAGAAAAAGGATGTTGGATTTTGAGCGCTTTGTTCAAAAGAGTAGTCCTATCTTCTTATGTATGCGCTTAACTGATATGCTTAAAGTGAACCCTTATGCTAAATACATGAATGATATTATTACAAATAAAAGAAAGAGACCGGAAGCTGAAATTTCCACCATGCTTGCTAATTACACTTTTAAAGATGGAATACCAAAGAAACTTGGAGATCCAGGAGTACCAACTATACCATGGTCCATTAAAAGAAACTATGTTAAAACTGCTTTATGTGATCTTGGAGCAGGTGTTAGTGTTATGCCTCTCTCTTTATATCGTAGACTTGAATTGAACAAGTTGACACCTACTGAAATATCTTTGCAAATGGTTGATAAATCAACTGCTATACCTATCGGTATTTGTGAGAATGTGCCTGTTGTGGTTGCAAATGTCACTATCTTAACAGACTTTGTTATTCTTGATATTCCCGAGGATGATAGTATGTTGGTTATCCTTGGTAGACCCTTTTTGAATACTGCGGGGGCTATTATTGATTGCAACAAAGGCAATGTCACTTTTCATGTTAATGGTAATGAGCATACAGTACACTTTCCGAGGAAATAACCTCAAGTTCACAGTATCAATTCAATTAGAAAAATTCCAATTATTATTATTGAAGGTTTTGAATTTCCTCTTCCTACTGTCAAGAAGAAATATGATATTCTTATTATTGGGGATGTGCATATCCCCGTAGAGGTAACCTAGTGTTATTCGAAATTTCTCCGGTTCCTTGTTATTCGGAATGAGTTTGTTAACAAGACTTGATCAACCTTGTTAGTGGATTCCTTTTGATGATCATGAGACGGATGAAACTCGAAGGCACAACCATCTGTACCCTCCTTTTACTTTCTGTTATTTAGAATAAATAAAGCAAAAATAGTATTTTCTGTCTATTTTCTGAATTATCCTTGCAATAAAAAAATACCCCGAAAATAAAAGTTCTCCAAATGCCCTACCAATTTAGTATGATTTTTTCTGGAATATTTGAGGATTTTAGGCACTGAGAACACTTCAGGGGGGCAAGCACCTGGCCACGAGGGTCCAGGGCGCGCCCACCCTTACAGGGTGCACCCCCTGCCTCGTGGGCCCATGGTGCCCCCTCCACTTATTCCTGCACCCACACACTTCATCTTCCTCCCAAAAATATCACCATCCAGCTCAAGCACGAGTTCTAGCTCACTTTGCTGCAATTTTCGATCTCCTTGCTCAAAGCTCCATTCACAAAACTGCTTTGGGAGATTGTTCTTTGGTATGTGGCTCCTCCAATGGTCCAATTAGTTTTTGTTCTAGTGCTTTATTCATTGCATTTTTTCTGCCTAGGTGACCCTGTTCTTGAGCTTGCATGTCAAAAATTTGAGGTCCCAAGTAATTCTAATGCATGATATGGGCTCTAGGCACTTGTGGGAGTAGTTGCTATCAGTTTTATTGAGTTTGATTCACTTTTATTTTGAGTTACTAAAAATTTCAGAAATTTTTCAGAGGAAGAAATATGTCTAGGAAAATGTATCAAGGTGGTTCTTCAGTAAAGAAAGGACCCATGCGCGCTATGCATGAGCAAGACGATGAACCACCAAGGGAAGCAGACGTGCGGCCTTGTGAATGGCCGTCAGAAGAGTTTATGGTCAATGCAGGCATCAAGGATGAATTTGATGCATATGTGCATAATGCCGATCTTGAGGACTTCGTGCAAGATAAGTTTCCTCAGTACTACTATTTGACTGATTCATTCGTGAGAAGGTTTAAATTTTCATCTTCGCGTAATTCTCAAAGTGTCCTATTTGATATTTATGATCAATCCTATACCATGGACCTATAAGATTTTACTACTGCTTGCAAACTCCCGCAGTGGGGCAATGTTAATGAACCCCGTAAATCTGAATATAAAGACTTTTTTGCTAGTATCACTGTGGGAGAATCTAGAGAAATAGTACAAGCTACCATAGGGAGCGCTCATTTTCCTGCTATACATTATTTTGCTCTCTTCATTGGTAGATGCATTAACGATAAGGATGAAGCATGCCACATGTGTGTCCCTGATCTTTGTGTTCTCAAGAGTGCTGTATTAGGTAATAAAGATTACAACTTGGGGGAAACTGTTGCACGTAGGTTGCATAATAATGGTTTAGTTGGAGATTTGTTTGGAGGGATTTATGTGACCTGTGTTGCTAATTATCTTGGTATACCTGCACGTGAGGGTGATAGGGAGTTGCCTCCCACTTATTTATATTACAATGCTATGGTCAGTCATCATTTTCTTGAGAGGAATGAACAATTCCTCTAGTATCGACTAATCTTTGACAGATGTTGCGCTGTCCATTTTACTCTCTCTGCTCCTGCCCTTTTTGATTATCAGGCAAAAAGAAGATATGTTATAACCAAGGAGGAGGCAACCGAGTACGAGAGGAGGTCGGAGGCAGCTCGCCGCCATGCGCAGCTCAGGAGGCAATGGCTGTTGCATCTCAGTACGACCCCAATTACAACTTCGGATACCAGTCAGGCTACCCATGGCCATAGACCAACTTAGGCCAAAAGCCTAAGCTTGGGGGAGTACGTATTTCTCACCAACATTACATTCATGTTCACACACTCATTCTAGTTATCGGTGCTCATACTTTTTCATTGTACTATCCATGCTAGTTTAATTTCTTTTTCTAGCTTTCTTCTTGTGTGTTTGATAAACTTTAAGAAAAACAAAAAAAATAGTTAGTTTACTTTCCATGCTTGTAGTAGTAATTAAAACAAAACCCAAAAAGACATCCCGTTCTTGTTTTGCTTGTTGGGAGCTTTCCCGTGTAAATAGTTTTATTTCTTTTCTTTCCTTTGGGGGTCGAGAGGAGAAGACGTGAAAATGTTTAGTGGCTCTAATATGCATGATTGTTGATTTAACCAAGAGCCCATATTACCTTGTCTTCTCCCTTGAATTGAATGCTTGCAGATTCCAGCTTAGTCCAATGCACGTGCACTATTATTATTATATACATCATTCGGTCGTGCAAGTGAAAGGCAATAATGACGATATATGATGGACTGATTGAGATGAGAGAAGCTGGTATGAACTCGACCTCTCTTGTTTTTGTAAATATGATTAGTTCATCGTTCCTGATTCAGCCAATTATGAATAAACATGTTCGCAATGACAATTATAGATTATAGTTGCTTATGTCATGCTTAATTAGCTAGGAGCTTATAATGGTTTACCTTGCGTGCCAACATTCTATTAAAATGGTTGTGATGTTGTATGATAGGGTGGTATCCTCCTTTGAATGATTCGAGTGACTTGACTTGGCACATGTTCACGCACGTAGTTGAAACAAAATCAACATAGCCTTCACGATATTTATGTTCATGGTGGATTATATCCTACTCATGCTTGCACTCAGTGTTGATTAATTTTAATGCATGTTCATGACTGTTGTCGCTCTCTCAGTTGGTCGCTTCCTAGTCTTTGGCTAGCCTTCACCTGTACTAAGTGGGAATACTGCTTGTGCATCCTAACTCCATAAACCCCAAAGTTATTCCATATGAGTCCACCATACATTCTTATATGTGGTATTTACCTGCCGCTCCAAGTAAATTTGTATGTGCCAAACTCCAAACCTTCAAATGAAATTCTGTTTTGTATGCTCGAGTACCTCATGTATCAACTAGGGTTGTCTGTATCTTCCATGCTAGGTGGGTTATTCTCAAGAGGAGTGGACTCCGCTCCTCATTCACGAGAAAATGGCTGGTAACCGGGATGCCCAGTTCCAAATCAAAATAATTAAACAAAACTCCCCCAGGATTGTTGCTAGTTGGAGGCACCCGTTGTTTCGGGCAAGCCATGGATTGATGCTTGTTGGTGGTGGGGGAGTATAAACTTTACCATTCTGTTTGGGAACTACCTATAATGTGTGTAGCATGGAAGATACCGAGATCTCATAGTTGTTATGTTGATAGTGAAAGTATACCGCTCAAAATGTTATTCATCTCTATTTTAAAATCAAGCTCTGGCACCTCTAGAAATCCCTGCTTCCCTCTGCGAAGGGCCTATCTATTTACTGTTATGTTGAGTCATCACCCTCTTATTAAAAAGCACCCGCTGGAGAGCACCGCTGTCATTTTCATGCATTACTATTAGTTTATATTGGGTATGACTATGACTGGATCTCTTTTACCATGAATTACAATGTTTAGTCAGTCCTTGATCTTTAAAGGTGCCCTGCATTTATGTTTCATGGTCTCAGAAAGGGCTAGCGAGATACCATCTTGTTATATCATATTATGATTGTTTTCAGAAAGTGTTGTCATCCGAGATTATTATTATTGCTCGCTAGTTGATTATGCCATTCATATGAGTAAACATGAGACCTAAGTGTTATTGTGAATATGGTTAGTTCAAAATCTTTGCTGAAAACTTGAATACTGGCTTTACATATTTACAACAACAAGAGCAAACAAAGTTTGTAAAAGTTTTTCTTTATCACTTTCAGTTTATCAACTGAATTGCTTGAGGACAAGCAAAGGTTTAATCTTGGGGGAGTTGATACGTCTTCGTCGTATCTACTTTTCCAAAACACTTTTGCCCTTGTTTTGGACTCTAACTTGCATGATTTGAATGAAACTAACCCGGAATGACGCTGTTTTCAGCAGAACTACCATGGTGTTGTTTTATGTGTAGAAAAGAAAAGTTCTCGGAATGTCCTGGAAATCCACGGAGGCACTTTTCAGAAAGTATAAAAAATACTGGCGAAAGAATCAAGGTCAGGGGGCCCACACCCTGTCCACGAGGGTGGGGGGCGCGCCCCCTCCCCCTGGGCATGCCCCCTACCTCGTTGGCCTTGTGGACGTCCACCGGCCTCAAGTCCAACTCTATATATTCTCTTTCACAGAGAAAAAAATCAGAGAGAAAGTTTCATCGCGTTTTACGATACGGAGCCGCCGCCAAGCCCTAATCTCCCTCGGGAGGGCTGATCTGGAGTCCGTTCGGGGCTCCGAAGAGGGGGATTCGTCACCGTCGTCATCATCAACCATCCTCCATCACCAATTTCATGATGCTCACCGCCATGCGTGAGTAATTCAATCGTAGGCTTGTTGGACGGTGATGGGTTGGATGAGATTTACCATGTAATCAAGTTAGTTTTGTTAGGGTTTGATCCCTAGTATCCACTATGTTCTAAGATTGATATTGCTATGACTTTGCTATGGTTAATGCTTGTCACTAGGGCCCGAGTACCATGATTTCATGAATATATGTGAGTTCTCGATCCTATCTTGCAAGTCTATAGTCACCTATTATGTGTTATGATCTGACAATAATAGTTCAGTGATGACCGTAGTTTAAGGAGTTCATGTATTCACTAAGTGCTAATGCTTTGGTCCAGTTCTCTATTAAAAGGAGGCCTTAATATCCCTTAGTTTCCATTAGGACCCCGCTGCCACGGGAGGGTAGGACAAAACATGTCATGCAAGTTCTTTTCCATAAGCACGTATGACTATATTCGGAATACATGCCTACATTACATTGATGAGCTGGACCTAGTTCTGTGTCACCCTATGTTATAACTATTACATGAGGAATTGCATCCGACATAATTATCCATCACTGATCCATGCCTACGAGCTTTTCACATATTGTGCTTTGCTTATTTACTTTACCGTTGCTACTGTTACAATTACTACAAAACTGCTATCGTTACTTTTGTTACTGTTACCGTTACTATCATACTACTTTGCTACTAAATACTTTGGTACAGATACTAAGTTATCCAGGTATGGTTAAATTGACAACTCAACTGCTAATAATTGAGAATATTCTTTCGCTCCCCTTGTGTCGAATCAATAAATTTGGGTTGAATACTATACCCTCGAAAACTGTTGCGATCCCATATACTTGTGGGTTATTAGTAAACTACTCACGCTTCATTGGAGGGGCAATAGAGTTGATGTAGAATCCCTCCATGATCGAATCCCCCTCCGATAGGGTGCCAGAATAACTTCACACGCAAGGAAGTGCCTTCTTATCCTCCCCGGCAGCCGGGACCCACCTGGTCAAAGCGTACATCGCATTGTCGCGAACGTGTACGTACATACTGGTCGACCGGTCTCTCTGCAATGATGAACCATGGCTGAGAAAGCAGGGCACGCGTAGTAGTAGAGCCCCCGACATAGCAGGTCAGGCTGTCCCTTGTAAACCATGTACATGTACGTACAACCACGTGCAAAAAATATGACCACGTACATACATCCGGGTGAGGTCTCGAATGCCTACTCGCGCATATGTACGGCCAAGGCTCATGTACATGGAGAGGCAACAGATGGCAGCAATGGTGTCCTGTTCATCGGGCAGCAAACTGGTTGGGTTGGAACGGAAAAATAGCGTCATGTTCATCGGGAGGCAACTAATTGGGTCTGATGCGTCTTGTTCAACGGGAGCCAACCGGCTTGGACGGAACAGCTAAAACAGGGTCTGGCGTACCACAGTACAGAGGAAATGACCTTCTGTTCGATCGACTACAGTCAAAACGAAGGTCCTGTTCATCGGGAGGGGTGTGGCGTACTGCAAAACGGAGGAAACGGACTTCTGTTGGAGTGCTACGGTCTAAACGGGGGTCTTGTTCATCGGAGGGGTGTGGCATACCACACAATGGGACTCCACAGGCTACTGTTCACACACCGTCGACTTGCTTCAGCCTCCACCTGCACTGTTCATCCACCGCGTCTTCCTCCTGCCTCCATCACCTATTGTTCATCCATGGGCTACTGTTCATCCAGCCCTCCACTGGCTACTGTTCAACCAGCCTTCCACGGGGTCCTGTTCATCCACCCCAACCAGCTCGGCTGTGTCGGCCTCCTCTCGGGGTCCTGTTCATCCAGCGGCAACGGTCTACTACTACTACCACAGGGTCCTGTTCATCCAACCCCCACCGGGAACTGTTCATCCAACCCCAACCACATACGTCTCGACTCGTTCAACCAACCCCCACGTTCACTGTTCATCAAGAGGTAGCAGGTTCAATCGGCTTCAGTTAGGAGCAGTAGCGAAGGAATACCTCGATCGGGTTCAGTTAGCAGCCAAGGATCGATCGATTGCACGGGTTCAGTAAGGTAGCCAGTTTAATCACTTGGGTTCAGTAAGAGAACGCCTCGCTCGGATTCAATTAGAGCCCAACGCCTCTCGCACACACATGCGTACGTGTACGATAGAAACGCGCAATCCCTCCATGCATCGCTCGGCCCCGACCACCCATCGTAACCAGGAACTCCCCTAAATTTTCCTAGCCCACGCTTCTACCATGATTTTTTTCGTTATGGAAGACCCAAAGAATGTCATGCAGGTGCGTCTCCAGCCCACCCAGGACGAAAAGCCCATTTTCAATCATGATTTTTTCATAGAAGTAGGAGCCCACCACATCTATGATGATACCGGGTTTTGTCACAATTATCGTCATAAAAGTGTCATAAACACGACAGAAAAAAATCGTTCGTCCCAAAATGTCACGGATGTTTCTTTTTTTGTAGTGTGAGCTACAATAGGAAGAAATGACTCAAATCGGCTGCCGGTTAAAATCCTTAATTTCAAATCATAACCAGAGAGAGAGGAAAGAGGCATACCCGGTGTAATACCCCAATAATTATGCCACTGTTACTCTGCTAATGACGGCCAAGTCATCACAATTATCTTTGCTACTCGTCACTTTGTTCCAAATCACACTCAATTTCAATTAACAATATAAAGTCAAAATAATATTTCTTCAAATGGTGGATAAAGAAAAATGTTCATGTTTTTTCAATTAATCCCTAGATATTTGTCGAGGTGAAGCAACTCCATTTGGGTCACTAAATTAAGCCCCAGAAATAAATAACCAGGTTCAACAACATTTAAAATGGTCATTTAAATGCACACAAATATTTACACGTTTCCAAATAATATGAAACTTGGTGTGTAGTCTTGAAATGCTGCATTGGATTTTTGTGCAAGGTTTGAGCCATAAGAAGCTTCTCTTGCTAAATATAAAAAATGGCGAAACTGGAAACAGAAAAAGAAAAGGAAACTAAACAAAAAACGACCCATGTGGGGCTAGAAGGACCAGCCCACATGGGTTGCTGATATGTCTCCGTCGTATCGACTTTACCAAACACTTTTGCTCTTGTTTCAGACTCTAATTTGCGTGATTTGAATGAAACTAACCCGGACTGACGCTATTTTCAGCATAACTACCCTGGTATTGTTTTTGTGTAGAAATAAAAGTTCTCTGGATTGGATGAAACTTTTGGAGAATTATTTTGGAATAAATAAAAAAATACTAGAAGCAAGACCCACTGGAGGAGGGTAGCTGCCCACTAGAGTTCGAGGGCGCGCCACCCCCCTTTGGCATGCCCTGGTGGGTAGTGGGGCCCACAAGGCTCCGCTGACCCTATTCTGGATACTATAAATTCTTATTTCCTGGGTAAAAAATAGAGGAGAAAGTTTCATCGCGTTTCACAATACAGAGCCCCCGCCACCTCATGTTCTTCATCGGGAGGCCAGATCTGGAGTCCGTTCTGGGCTTCGGAGAGGGGGGATTCACCGCCATCGTCATCACCAACCATCCTTCATCACCAATTTCATAATGCTCATCGCCGGGAGTGAGTAATTTCTTCATAGGCTTGCAGGATGGTGATGGGTTGGATGGGATTCATCATCTGATCGAGTTTGTTTTGTTAGGGCTTGATCCCTAGTATCCACTATGTTCTAAGATTGATGTTGCTATGGCTTTGCTATGCTTAATGCTTGTCAATAGGGCCCGAGTGCCATGATTTCTGATCTGAATCATATATGTTTTCACCAATATATTTTTGTTCTTGATCCTACCATGCAAGTTATACGCACCTATTATGTGTTATGTTTTGGGGAACATTGCATGAAAAAAATTGACCTCTCCAAACCCACTTTTATCAATTTTTCAACAAGATTTTCACCCTCCAAATTTTGGGGACGCCTTCTAGATAAAGTTGACTCTTCTTCAATCCCTTTATCATCAAGTTTAATATTAAAAAACAAGGAATCAATAGAAGAAACACCAATCATTTTAAGATCTTCATCATTATTATGAAAGCAATAGATAGAAAACGCTTTTTCTAAAATTCTCTTTTAGCTCTAAGCATAGCAGTTATTTTCTTACTTTCATCCATGGAAGCATATAAAGCTTTAACTAATTCATTGACATCAACCTTAGGTGGAAAAAAATTAATCTTGAGATTTTCTACATCATGGGAAATTCTATCAGTACTTATAGACATATCATCAATCTTATTCAACTTTTCTTCTATCGTAGTATTGAAATCTTTTTGAGCATTGATAAATTCTTTAATATTACTCTCCAGATCAGAGGGGTTTCTATTATTATTTTAAGAAGAATTACCATACGAATTGCCATAATTATTAGAGTAATTTCCAGGAAAAGGCCTAGGATTAAAATTACCTCTATAAGCATTATTATTGAAATTGTTTTGCGAGACACAATTCACATCTACGGGATCACTATTTTGCTCAATCGAAGTAGACAAAGGCACATCATTAAGATCAATAGGAGTGTTTTTACTAGCAACCAATTTCATGAGTGAATCAACTTTTTCACTCAAAGTACTAATTTCTTCAACGGAATTGATCTTTTTGCTAGTAGGTGCTCTTTTCGTATGCCATTGTGAATAATTTTTCCATGATATTATCTAGCAATTTAGTAGCTTCACCCAAAGTAATCTCCATAAAAGTACCTCCCGTGGCAGAATCTAGAAGATTTTTAGAAACAAAATTTAGTCCTGCATAAATTTTTTGTATGATCATCCAAAGATTTAAAGCATGAGTCGGACAATTTCTTAGCATTAATTTCATTCTTTCCCAAGATTGTGCAACATGCCCATGCTCAAGTTGCTTGAAATTCATGATTTGATTTCTAAGGGAAATAATTTTCGCGGGCAGAAAATACTTAGTAATAAAAGCATCTTTGCACTTATCCCAAGAATCGATACTATTACGAGGGAAAGATGAAAACCAAATTTTTGTACGATCCATCAAAGGGAAAGGAAACAATTTCAACTTCACAATATCATTGTCCACATATTTTTTCTTTTGCATATCACACAATTCTACGAAAGTGTTTAGATAGGACGCCGCATCCTCATTAGGAGTACCGAAAAATTGTTCTTTCATAACAAGATTCAACAAAGCGGCATTAATATCATAAGACACTGCACTAGCGGCGGGAGGAGCAATCGGAGTACTAATAAAATCATTATTATTTGTATTGAAAAAGTCACACAACATGTTATTTTCTTGAGACATCGTGACCAAGCAAACAAGAATGCAAGAAAATAAGAGATCTGACGAGAAAAAAGGCAAACTAAAAGAAGGCGAATAAAAAGGCAAATATTTTTGTACTTTTTGCAAAAATGTTTTAGAAGTGGGGGAGATGAAAACGAGAGGCAAATAGAAAATAATGTAAGTTTCAAGGAGATGAGATTTGTGATTAGGAACCTGATAGATGTTGATGATATCTTCCCAGCAACGGCGGCAGAAATTCTTCTTGATTGCTTGTATTTGCGTTGTTATTTCCCGAAGAGGAGAGGATGATTCAACACAAAACAACGGTAAGTATTTCCCTCAGTTATAAAACCAAGATTGTCAATCTAGTAGGAGAACCAAGCAACACTATGTAAACGGTACCTAGACAATAATTACAAATACTTGCAACCCAACGCGTAAGAGGGGTTGTCAATCCCTCATTGGTATTGAGATAGATTATATTGTATGAGATTCGATAGATAGATCTAACAAAAACACAAAATAAAATAAAGAAATAAAAAGTGCAACAAGGTATTTTTGGGTTTTCCGAATAATAGATCTGAAAACAATATGATAGAAAATAGACCCGGGGGCCCGTAGATTTCACTAGTGGCTTCTCTCGAGAAAATAGCATACGTTGGGTGAACAAATTAATTTTGGGCAATTGATAGAATAGCAAATAATTATGATGATATCCAAGGCAATGATCATGTATATAGGCATCACGTTCAAGATAACGATCGACTCCCGTTTGCATCTACTAGTATTTTTGACAGAAAGACTATAAGGGAGGCCCATACAGTATAATTGGTGCAACAAATCCAAATTGCAAGTACCATGCCTTGAACTTGGGTGGGTGGAAAGGCATCAGACCCTTTTCCACCACTAGGCTATGCCTTAGTCTGCTGCATCTACTACAATTACTCCACACATCGACCGCTATCCAACATGCATCTAGTCTATTAAGTTCATGGAGAAACGGAGTAATGCAATAAGAACGATGACATGATGTAGAAAAGATCTATTCATGTAGGAATAGACCCCATCTTTTTATCCTTAATAGCAACGATACATGTGTGCCTCGCTACCCCTTTTGTCAGTGGGTGAGGACACCGCAAGATCGAACCCATTACAAAGCACTGATACGTCTCTAACGTATCTATAATTTATGAAGTATTCATGCCATGTTTACGACAATTTCATATCGTTTTTGTATGATTTGCATGGAACTAACCCGGACTGACGCTGTTTTCAGCAGAACCACCATGGTGTTGTTTTTTGTGCCGAATTCAAAGTTCTCCAATTGCAAAAAAAACTTTTTGACATTTTTTAATAAAAGAGGCACTAGAAGCTTCGTGGGAGGACCCGAAGGTGAAGGAGGTGAGCACGAGACAACTGGGCACGCCAAGAGGCCAGACGCGCCTAGGTGGGTTGTGGTCACCTCGAGCTCCATCCTCACATGAAACTGACGCCAAAAAATCCTATAAATACAGAAACCCGGAGAAATAACCCTAGATCAGAATTTCCGCCCCCACAATCCTCTGTAGCCACGAAAAACCAATCTAGACCCCGTTCCAGCACCCTGTCGGAGGGGGAAATCATCACCAGTGGCCATCTACATCATCCCGGCGGCCACCATGATGAGGGGGGAGTAGTCCACCCTCAGGGCTGAGGGTTTGTACCAGTAGCTATGTGTTTAATATCTCTCTCTCTCTCTCTCTCTCTCTCTCTCTCTTCTGTTCTTGAGATGTCACGATCTTGATGTATCGCGGGCTTTGTTAATATAGTTGGATCATATGGTGTTTTCCCCTCTTTATCTTATTGTCATGAATTGAGTTTTCGCTTTGAGATTTCGTTCTGATCAGATTGAATACTTTTATGGATTTGAGAACACTTGATGTACGTCTTGCTATGAATACCCGTGGTGACAATGGGGTATCATATTGATTCACTTAATATGTGTTTTGGCACTCAACTCGCGGATTCCCGAGGTGACATTGGGGTAATCTATGCATAGGGGTTGATGCACGTTCTCGTATTTGTTTTTCTGATAGAAATCTTGGGGCACTCTTTGAGGTTCTTTATGTTGGATTGAGTATTATGAATCTAAAATTGTTTGATGCATATCGTATAATCAACTCACGGCTACTAGCGGTGACATTGGAGTATCTAGGTGGCATTAGAGTTGGTTGATGTGTATCAAGTGGTGTTATTTTAGTATGCACTCATGGTTAGATCGATCGGAAAGAATAGCTTGGTGTTATTTTAGTATGAACTCTAGGATAGATTGATCAGAAAGAATAGCTTTGAGGTGGTTTCACACACTACAAACAATTTTTTTCTTATGTTCTCCGCTATATAGGAACTTTGGAGTGATTCTTCATCGCACGTTGAGGGATGGTTATATGATCCAATTATAGTAGCATTGTTGAGAGATTGCAATAGCGAAAGTACGGGCCCTGGGCCTTATTTTCAAGCATTGCAATACCATTTGTGATCAGTTTTATCAATTGCTACCTTGCTATTTTTTATTGTTCCTATTACAAAAATCAATATCTACTATCATTACTATGATTTTATCACCATCTCTTTGCCGAACTAGTGCACCTATACAAATTACCATTGTATTTGCTGTGTTGGGGACACAAGAGACTTTTTATTACTTTGTTGTAGGGTTGTTTGAGAGAGACCATCTTCATCCTACACCTCCCATGGATTGATAAACCTTAGGTCATCCACTTGAGGGAAATTTGCTACTGTCCTACAAAACTTTCCGCTTGGAGGCCCAACACGAGTCCACAAGAACAAGTTGTGTAGTAGAGATCAAGCACCTCTTCCATTGCTAGAAAATTCAATCTAGTTGGCCAAACCAAACCAAAGTTTCGGAGAAGAAATATGAGGCTATACTAATCATGCATATAAGAGATCAAAGAAGACTCAAATTATATTAATGGATAGATCTGATCATAAACTCACAATTCATCGGATCCCAACAAATACACCGTAAAAATTCATTACATCAAATAGATCTCCAAGAACATCGAGGAGAACATAGTATTGAGAATCAAAAAGATAGAAGAAGCCATCTAGCAATTGCCTAGCTACGGACCAATAGGTCTGTGGTGAACTACTCACGCATCATCGAAGGAGAACCAATGAGGATGATGAACCCCTCCGTGATCGTGTTCCCCTCCGGCAAGGTGCCGGAATAGGGCTCTAGATTGGATCTCGTGGTTCTGGAACTTGCGGCGGCTGGAATTGTGTTTCATCGACCCTCTAGGGGTTCTGAAATATTTGGGTATTTATATAGCTGATAGGCGGTGGAAAGGACTCACGTGGGCCCCACTACCCATCTAGGCGCGACAGGGGCCTCTGGCGCGCCCTGGTGGGTACTGGCCCCATGGGCCTCCCTCTTGCACTTCCTTGGTTCCGAAGTTGTCTTCTGGGCAGAAAAAAATCTTCAAAAAGTTTTGTGGCATTTGGACTTCGTTTGGTACTGATATTCTGCGAAGTAAAAAACAAGCAAGAAAGAGCAAGTGGCACCGGGCACTATGTCAATTGGTTAGTCCCAAAAAATGATATAAAGTTGCTACAAAATGAATATAAAACATCCAAGAATGATAATATAACAGCATGGAACAATTAAAAATTATAGATACGTTGGAAACGTATCATAGATCTGAGCAAATATTTCTAACTTTGGAAGCAAATATTATTTTCTTTGGAAGCAGATTATGCAAAGTATATTTCTTTTCTGTGTTGGAGACGAGCTTCAGATGTCTTGGAAGCAATCTTGTTGGACAAGGAAAACAAAATATTCTAGGCCGGAAACAAAATCAAATTCCACCGAGTTCACCACAATTGAAAATAATTTTTCTCATATGGAAGCAAACTGCATGGCCCATGTATGTTAGATGTAGTGCTAAAAACCCGGTTAGAATAGCCGAGGTTATTGGAAGCAATTATCAAGGATTGTTTCCTAAAAATGGTGCTTCCATCTATAAAACCAACCATTCTTCCATCCATGGGAGCGGATATTTTCATTTTTCATGGAAGCAATATCTGATACTTTTGAAATAATATATTATTAGACACAAAATCTTATACCCAGGAAGCAAACATCATTAACCATGGAAGCTAATTCATCGACTAATGGAAACACCAATAATGGTGTCAAGATAAAAAAATCCATATTGAAGCAACATTTCCATCAGAATCAAAACTGAATAATATTGGAAACAAATTTTTGCCTGTAAGGTAGCAACCTATATCTCTTATTGCTCTCCTTACCATCCCAAATTAGTTAGCTAAATATACGGAAAGCGTCACATTAGTTTTCTAAATATCTGAAGCAATTATTACCAAATCCCACATAGTTAGCTTCATTGGGTTTTTATTTTGGAAACTGTCCGTGAAAGATGTGCGGTGGCCAGCCTACTGATCTAGCGGCCATACGGGCTTTCATCCAACAGCTTGGTACTGGTCTGATAAGAAGCTAGTATCGGTAATCTGATCCCTAGTGGTTCCCCTACTTATATGTGTTTGATGTTGAACTATATCTATATCTATCCAACTTGGCCTCACGACTGAGAGATACCGCGAGATAAGGTGAAGAAACAGTAACTCCCCCCCTTGCCCCCGACCCCCCCCCCCCTGCGGGCGGCTCGGGCGGCGGCGCCAGATCCCGCCGCGGGCGCCCTCCCCTTCCTCCTCCCCCTCCGCCGCTGGCCGGGACCGCCAGGGCGAAGCCCCTCGCGGTGGCTGGCGGTGGGGGATCTCTCCTCCACGTCTTGGTGCTGGTGGGCGCGGGGCTCCCTCCCTGGGCGGTGGCGTCGGGCGTGCACAGGGTCCGGCGGCGAGGTGGCTCCTTCTCCGGCCGGCGGTGCGCTGCGGTGCTGCGGCGGTGGATGGGAGCTTGGCCCGCTGCGGCTGTACCCCATGGTGGTGGCGGGGGCCCGGCTTCGGTCCTCCAGTGGTGCTGCGGGTGATCTTCCTTCCCCATCGCGGGTGTGCGGTGGTGTTCCTCGGGCAACGGTGGTTCCGGTGGTGGCGCTGCGCCGGATGGTGAGGAGGCGGCGGCACAGCCACTTGGCTGTGGGCTGGCGCGGCGACAGGCGGCGGCGCCCTTCTAGCCAGATCTGGGCCCTTTTGGGCCCCATCTGGGTCTGGGCGGGCCTGGCTGGCGGCACCGACGGACGGAGGAGCGGCTCGTGCGGGGGGTTGCGGAGACGGAGGCACGCGCACTGCAGCGCGGCAATGGGAGCTTCACGAGCCCTATCTGGCTCGGCCGGGCCGTGGGCCAGGTGTGCTCTCCTTGCTGCGTCCGGCCGGTTACCGCCATGGGCCGTGGAGGTCGTCCCCTCCCGTGTGGCTGCCGAT
Source organism: Triticum aestivum (assembly GCF_018294505.1). Lineage (NCBI taxonomy): Eukaryota > Viridiplantae > Streptophyta > Magnoliopsida > Poales > Poaceae > Triticum > Triticum aestivum. The sequence goes on along the minus strand of NC_057795.1, from coordinate 655,263,558 downwards.
TTTGCCGCTCATTGTTCTCGGTTGTCTCCTCTCGGCCTCGTCGGTTTCGCTTCGCCGCTTGGTCGTGTGTGATGGCTTCGACAGACGGAGGTGCGGCTCATGCGGGGGGTTGCGAAGACGGTGGCGCGCTAACTGCAGCATGGTGAAGGGAGCTTCACGAGTCCTTTTTGGCTCGGCCGGGCCGTGGGCCTGGTGTGCTCCTATTGTTGCGTCCGGCCGGTGACCGCCAAGGGCGGTGGAGGTTGTCCCTCCCGTGTGGCTGCTGTTTTTTGCCGCTCCTTGTTCCCGGTTGTCCCCTCTCAGATCCGTCGGTCTCGCTTTTCTTTCCATGGTGAGACGGCGGTGGTGATCTAAAGACCGTGGTGGCGCATGTTGGTGGGTAGCAAGATTGGTGGAGTGCGACGGAGCGGCCGGGGATGTGGATGTGTGGCGGACGGGAGAAATCCCTGTCGGCTTGGCCGGCACCGACGCAGTGACGCCCGCGGGCGCCACCGGTCCTTCCTGAAGGGCGTCGGGCTTACCTCTTCCACACGCCCCTCCGTGTACCGGGGGAAACCCTAGGACCAGTCCGGGCAACAGCGTCGGTATCGTTGCGTTCCTTCCTGAAGGTGTTGCTTGGTATGCGGCGGTCCGAAGTGCTAGGAGCGTGGTGGAAATTCTCCGGCGGGCGCAGCGGTTGCGGGTCACCATCGTTTTTGTCGACCCGACTCTGTTGTCATTAGTTTCTTTTTCTTTCTCTGTTATTTCTTTTGGGCTTGCTTGTGCTGTTTGCCCCAGCATCGGACTATCAGTTGTATCGTGTGGTTGCTATATCTATATAGCGGGGCGAAAGCCTATTTTGAGAATTTTGTTTAATGATGTATGTTTATTTTGTCAACATAATAAACCCATTAAATGGATGCCCAGTATGCAAAGAGTCTAGTTAATAGACATGCATGGCAAAACATACTATGTTTTTACCAACACTATTTAGTTTAACATGTGTGTTACTTGCCTCTTTTTAGTAGTTTGTTGAACTTAACTCAAATGCTATTATTTGCCTCCATATAGTACTATCAAACTTGATTTTATTGTTGGTAAACCGGATTATGATGTCATTTGGCTAGGAAAGCGTTGTTGTGTGCTCCCTTCATTTCAAAATAAGTGCCTCAACTCTAGTACAACTTTATACAAAAGTTAGTACAAAGTTAAGACATATATTTTGGGACAGAGGAAGTATATTTTATTTTATACCTGAAAATTACATTGCTGGCGAAATTTGTAGGAAGACATCAAAGTCTTTCAACAAATTACTATTTGACAGTACGAGGACGCAATTGTTGAAGAATACAGGGATGGGTATTTGAGGGAAGAGAAAATAATTTTTTGAGAAGAAAAGTGTAGTAATTTTACGTGGGAAGAACGATGCTTAATTAGCGAAGTGGTAGTACATGACGAACACATGAGCCTTGATTTGTTTTAGAAAAGGAGGATGGCCCTCGGCCTCTGCATCTGGGCGATGCATGCGGCCACTTTATTAATTATTCTTACAAGACCTTATAAAGTCATACAACAGTAAGACTGATGTCCCCGTCTAAGCAACAACTATCGCTACACCTATCCAGTTGATGAAGGGGCTCTGATAGTCTGGGCCTAATACCAAATAGACATCGCAACCAAGCGTAAACATCTAAGACCTGAGGTCCCAACCAGGACGCCTGCCTGGTATGGGGCACCTACCAGTCCAGTGCACTCCTCAATCAGGACGTCTGCCGGGTATGGGGCCGCCGCAGCCACCTGCCACGAGTCCATCTTCAAAGTTGTACCATTGCATCTACCGTACCAGGTCTCTCAGCCATCGACGCCACCACGACGCCAGACATCGTCATCCTCCTACACGAATCTGCACTGCGCCACGCCGTCCAGATCCGTCGCCATCAATGTATGGATGAAGCACCGCTCCACCAAAGAAGCCATCCGCTGGTCCCGCGAAGCCGAGTGCACCTCCAAAAATGCCGCCCCCAAGGGGGTTACGACACATGATTGCCGCCAACATCCGATCAGCTGATATAGGGTTTCCCCCGGAGGTATTGAGTGGAGTTGGGAGCTTCACCTCGTTGATGCCTTCATGAAGGAAACGTTGATAAGGGCATCGTCATCACTGTCTCCGGCCATCGACCGAAGATCAGGTTTTCACCCGGATCCGTCCCAAGAAATCCACCCAACAACCTGTGCACCGTCTCGACCGCCTTCAAAGCCCCAGATCCAGCCGCCTAGATCCGGCGACCAACCGCAGCAACAGTGTCACCGTGGGACCCCTGGCGCACCGGCCACTGCCTGAGTGTGCCACCACTGGAGCCTAGGAGGAGGGCCCCCACCCCACCTCGCCAAGCCGTGAGAGCCGCCGAGAAGGATCCCGCGCGCTCGTCGCCGTCTCTGATCCAAACCAATCCATAGCAGATCGCCATCACAGATCTGCCTTAGACATGGACTGCACCACGCCATGCCACCGCGGGAAGCCCGAGCTTCACCGGCCTCCACCCTCTAGGGCCGCCGCCCCGGGATCCATACAGAACTTTGCCGCTGCCACCGGCCAAGTTCCGTCGCCACCGACCGGCCAAGCCGCCGGTCACTGCATGACCATGCGAGCACAGCCAGCCGGCCGACCAACTCCGACGAAGAAGAAGGCCACCACCACCAAGCCTAGGGCCGGCGCCCCAGACATCCTCGTTTTGCAGATCAAGTCCATGAGCAGTGCCCCGCCGACGGCGATTGAGATCGGTAGCACAACGAATTAGCCCAACATGAGTCAAGGCCAGATTCGTCATTGCGGGTGCAGTCCTCCCCCGCCGCCGCCGCACCACTTCCATGTCGCCGCTGATCTGCGCCAACGCCACCGATCTGGCCGGAGAGGAGCGCCGTATCCCAACCAGATCCAGATCAGAGGAGAAACCGCCGCCGCTGGCACGCCACAAGGGCTTTGCCCTGTGACGCCCCGGGCGACCGCGGCGGAGGGGAGCGGAGGAGGGGCGAGGCTGTAGGAGGAGGGCGGGGGCTCCCCGGTGCGGGGCGGCGCCGCCGCACGAGGGAGGGACGGGAGGGCGGGGGCTTCCCGGTGCCACATGAACCCAGATGACGTAAAGAAAATTAATTCCGCGGAACGGAAACAAACATGGAAAAAAGAGGACGAAACAGAATTAGAACATAAGAGCGAAACAGGACAGGAACGAAGGAAGAAGAAGATGAACAGTGCACTAGAAATCGCATAAAACGGCAACATATGGTTGTATGTTGAGTAGCAGAACTCAAAGAATAAAACAAGATGTTACCTGTCGAATTGTAATTTTAATCTATAAAACTCCGCTCTAAAAGCGAATAGACAGGAACGCATGAGCGAACATTGAAGAATGGCGTGGATGTAGAGAAAGAAGAAGAGTTCGTCCAGAGTAATAATGAAGAGACGGGAGGAAGGAGAAGAACATGAAACAAAAAGGTACACATATAAGGTCACCTGAATTTCAACGCGGGAGAATACGGCAGTATGTACGACATATACGTATAACACCGACATGTATATTCGAACATATTCGCACGTATTCAGTATGTACGACAGTATATAAAATATATCTAGATACATTCATTTTGATGACAATTATTTTCGAACGGAGGGAGTATGAATCACAGAGTGATCGAGTGGGGAGGCTGACCGCGCAGGTGCGTGTCCTGTGAATTCCCGCGCCTTGTTGCAGGATTATTAACTCAAAGTTCTTACCACACCGGCAAAATAATTGTGCATAACAGAGGTACAGGGACTGGTGCAAAAAATGTGCCATATTCCTGGCCAAATCAGTCGCCATAAACAGGATGGAGCAACCGTCCACTATGCGGGACCGGCCACACTGTGCCTACAGTACCTGCGACAGGGACATGCATATCATCACCTACGTGCCAGCAGGAGAGTTGAGTTCATCACTCAGTGGTCAACAGGAGTTGCTGCTGCACTGCACGCACACGAGTGGCTGCCTGTGCTCTCACTCACACACGCGCGGGCGCGCAAACTTTTCCCCATGCTAACAGCTGGCTGTGACGTAAGTCCTTTCCCCCATGGTCCCTCGTTTTTTCCCTCCACTTTTTTTCCCTACTACCCACTAGTACTACCGATCTCAATCTCAAAATTGAACATGGACTTGATCGGAGTACTAATAAAATTTGATTATAGCCAGCCTTAGCCAGCATGAACAATAAAATTTGAAAAATTGAACATGAGATGACATTATAGCCAGCATTGAACATGGCTCCTGAGCGGCTTCATAATTGTTTTGTTGTCACGTCAAGACCCGCTTTGAAGTACTAGTTATTTCGAGGCTAAGGCCATGCTTGGATTCAAGGGACTATTTTTAGTCTGACTAAAACTAGTCTTTTTTAAAGGCTAAAGTTTCAATCATCCCTGATTAAAGAAAGGCTAGAACTAGTTTTGAGACTAAAAAATTTTAGTCAGGGGAACCCTACTAAAATGTGGATTAGTCCTCTCTCTCCTCATTTAACTCCTTTTCTTTTAACACATGCGAGTTCGGGATTGAAGGGTTTGGAGGATAATAAATGCTCATTAACTCATTTTAGTATATTTAGTATTTGTATCCAAACATGGATGAGGCTAGCAAGTTTTAGTCCCACTACTTTTAGTCATGGGACTAAAACGTATCCAAGCACCCTCTAAGTTACTCCACAGTACCCAGTAAAAAAGTGAGTAAATGGAACGACTCTGCAGAGTCCTAACCGAACAGTGTCCACCGTAACTTAACTTAACAGCCCCTGTTTTCCTATGCTACTAGCGATTATAGGAGAGCTCGATCGTCGATTCCATCGTCAAGGGCAGGCTCGACATCATCCAAATGGAGGCGACACCTAGCCACTCCCTCGGGGCGCTGGCTCATGCCACCATGCCAGCGGCCAGTTGGAAAAGGAGCAAGGCGCCGCACCATCCCTGCATGCGACGTCTTGGGGCCGGAGCCGGCAACCGCGCGCTGCGACACTTGGCTTTGGCTTTGTATCGAGTGAGTTGGTGGGCTCCGTGAGGATGTGGACGGAGGGCGCCATGCAGGTGGTGGAGATCGGGGCCGATGGAGGCGCCGCGAGCTTTACATGTTCCGTTAGCGTTGTACAGTACTGTCCAGTGGAATCCAGCTTTACGATGCTGCTGCAGCACTGTTGGGGCAGGAGCTACTATTTGCCAGGATCACTGTGCTATCCAGTGGATTTTAACCATTTGCATTTGTTTTCCTGGCACACTTTTCATTACATAGAAATAAAAGAGTAGCTTGCTGTGCTTCACTTCACATATAAGGCCCCGCTTGGAATCCCTGTAATCTTTTACAACCGTATATGATTACACCTGTATATTACTGGAGTCCAGTAAAATAGAGTAAATAGCATAAAACTACTGGTTTACAGGCTAGGGTTCCAAAAAACTACCAGATTTTAATTTTTCTTAGAAAGCTACCAGTCACGCGGTCGGCTGTTTCAAAAAACTGAAACCCGCGGTGACTAGCGGTTGAACCGTTTTCCTGACCGCGTGGACCCACCCATGGGCGGAGCTGGGCCCCAGGCAGCCCAGGCCACTGCCTGGGGCGTGGGATTTTTTCACAGTGTATATGTAAAAAAAAATTGGTTTGGCCTGGGGCGCAGCCCACTTGCAAGCCCAGGCAGCCCAGGCCATCGCTGCCGCCTGCCTGCTTCCTGTCGCACGAAGCCACGAACAGAAACCACGAACAGAACCAGCCGCCCCTTCTCCCCCCAATTTGGACGAACCCTAGCGACCAGGACCAGCCGTCCCTGCCGGCCGGCGCCGCCCGCCGCCGCCACCTGCCGTCGCGCCCATCCAGCCAGACACCCCCTTCTAGTCTGTTGCCCGCCCCTTCGATTTGATCTCTTACGCGCCGTGCGGGCGTGAGGTTGTGCCGCTGCCGCGCTGTGGGTTCCTGCCCTGTCCGGAGGCGCGAAGGCGGGCAGGCAGCGACTCCGACGAGGCTTGGCGTCCGGCGAGTTGCTCAATCCCTTCTGCTTTGTGTCCAGCGCGGTGCTTGTTTCTTGGTTTCAAGGAGCCCAGCCGCAACACAGAGGAGAGCAAAGGTATTGCTCAATGCCTTCATGCCCCTGATTTGTTTTCTAGATGGCACTGCTTGATGATGATTTTCATTCTAGATGCCGTTGTTTGTTAGACATGGAAACATATTTAGACATTTAGTAATTTTGCTTCTATAAAATGTTCCAGGACAAGATGAGTAAAAGAAATAAGACATTGAATTATTTTTTTCAAGTTCGGACCACGGGAACCGCAGAAACAGGTCCTTCAACTCGAACAACTGATAATGCACCTAGTGTTACAGCTCAACTTAAACCCGGTGATATTGAATCAGACCCTGGTAAGAGAATTCCGATTGAGGATTTGGATGCAGATATTAGAGATCTTGCTAGAAGGGAGTACATTAGTATGGGTCCATGCCAACCAACTGATCATACATATGAACGGTTAAATGGTAGAAGCTTTCATGATTATTGGTTCAATGATCATCATGGCTGGTTGGAATATAGCATTGAAAAAAAAATCAGCTTTTTGCTTCTATTGTTTTTTGTTTAAGCAACCAAGAGCTGAAAACTATGGTATTGAAGCATTCGCAAAAAATGGATTTAAATCTTGGAAGGATGGACCTAAAGTTTTTAATCAGCATGTTGGCAAGCATGATAGTGCTCACAATAAATCTAGACAACATTATGATGACTTCAAAAATCAAAGACAAAATCTGCCACATGTGTTTGATAGGGGTTCTAACAAGAAAGAAGAAGAATACAAAGCTCGTCTCTTGATTATATTGGGTATTGTCAAATTTTTAGTACTACAAGCTCTTGCTTTTCGTGGTCATGACGAGTCTGCTAGCTCAATGAATAAGGGTAACTTTAAAGAGTTGTTGGAGTTGTTCATAAAGAAAGACCCAAAGGTGGAAAAATTGTTTGGGGATGCAGGAGGGAACCATCAACTGACTTCACATGAGATACAATTGGACTTATGCAAGGCTTGTGCACAAGAGACCACCAAAGTAATTATTGAGGAGATTGGAGATAGTAAATTTGCTTTACTTGTTGATGAGTCGAGAGATGCATCTATGAAGGAGCAAATGGCTATGTGTTTGAGGTCAGTACCTTTCCTCGTATTGTATGTGTGTTTGGTTGTAGGCTTGTAGATGTATTTTCTTGAAGGTTTATATATTAATCATGCTCCTTTGTCTTATGTAGGTATCTCGGCAGACGAGGGGAGGTGATTGAGAGATTCATGGCAGTTGAGCATGTTCCTGACACAAGATCAAGTTCATTGAAGGTAGCTTTGGATGGTATGTTTGCTACTCTTGGCTTATCTATGTCTAATTTGAGAGGACAGGGTTATGATGGGGCTTCAAACATGAGAGGGGAATTCCGTGGGCTGCAAAGATTGATCTTGGAGTAAAATCCTTATGCTCATTATATAGATTGTTTTGCCCATCAGTTACAATTAGTGGTTGTTGCTGTTGCCAAGTGTTGTTCAACATTAAGGGATTTTTTTGAGTACACAAGCATGGTTGTTAACATTGTTAATGCTTCTTGTAAAAGACATGATCAATTGGCCCAAGAGCAACATGATGAAATAGTGCGTCAAATAGAGGCTGGGGAACTTCTTGAGGGAAAGGGGAAAAACCAATTAACTAACCTTGCAAGACCCGGTGATACACGGTGGGGATCACATCATAAAACCTTGTGTCGTCTTGTTGAGATGTGGAAACCTGTTCTAAGGGTATTAGAGAATCTACACAATGATGCAGATAATGTTGCACAAAGAACCACAGCCGCGGGATTGATAAAGCACATGGAGTCCTTTGAATTTGTTCTCATATTGCATCTTATGATTACATTATTGGGCAAGACTAACAACCTATCACAATGCTTGCAATTGAAAAATCAGAATATTTTACGTGCTGTGGGATTGATTAAAACCACATTGGATGATATTCAAAAGATAAGGCAGAATGGTTGGGGTGAGCTCTTTAAAGAGGTGACAGATTTTTGTGTCAAATACAACATTGTAGTGCCAAATATGGAAGATATAAGAACTGCTAATGGGCGTTCAAGGTCTTGGGGTGGGCAATTGGTAACTTATAACCATCATTTCAAAAATGAAATATTCAATGTGTTGCATGATCAACTTATTGTGGAGTTAAACAACTGCTTTGCTGAAAGGTCTACTCAATTGTTGAGATGCATTGCTTGTCTTGATCCCAAGAATTCATTTGCCAATTATAATGAAGACAAGCTAGTAGATCTTGCTAATATGTATTCTGCTGATTTCTCCACATATGAAGTTGCTTTTGTCCTTAGAAACCAACTAGACTCATTCATTCGGGAAGCAAGAGTTGATCCACATTTGATGAATTGCAATGACCTTGGTCATCTTGCCATAAATATGGTTACAAGTGATATGCACACTACTTTTCCCTTGGTTTACCGTCTTGTTGAGTTAGCATTGATTTTACCTGTTGCAACTGCAACAGTGGAAAGGGCATTCTCAGCACTGAGCATTATCAAGACTGGGTTGAGAAACAAAATGGGTGATGATTGGATGAATCATAGAATGGTATGTTACATTGAGCGAGATGTATTTGTGAGTGTTGAAGAATCAAAGATCATTGAGCGATTTCAAGGTTATCGCAATCGCAAATGCCTTTTGCCTTGTCCTAGATGTAAGTTTTCAAGCTTTTTCATCAATTATTCACTCTTTTTACCAGCTATTATGCACTGATTTGCATTTCAAAATTTACCATTCAAGGTTTAGCTTCTTCTGCTATTGAAGATGTAGTCATGGGAGGCTCAGACCAACCAATTCTTTGATTTGGTATCAATCTTTTGTATCATCTATATATGCTACATATTGTCTTTTGATTTATCTTGCTTTATTAGTTGACCCATCATGGAACAAATGCTGCCGTTGAATATTATGCTTGGTGTATTATTAGTTCTGCAATATAGATTGACTTTCGTATGCCTTGAAACTGGATTATTTTTTAGGGTATTTTTAGCCCTTAGTTTCTCGCCTGGGGCGTCAGCCAATCCTGGCTCCGCCACTGGACCCACCTATCAGGCCACCTGGCCACGCGCGCTCACGACGCGGAAGTTGACGGCCGTTAGGCAGGCTGGTCCGGTCGGAACGAAAGGAGCCGGTCGGGCCGCACTCTCTCCCTGCTCGCTCACTCTCTCCCTACTCGCTCACTCCCCTGCTCCAGTATGAGCTCGCCACCGGTCGCCGTCTACCTCCTTGCCGCAATGCATTCCTCGAACGACGAGGAAACGAGCTCGGAGGAGGAGTGCGAGGTCGTCAGCATGGACATGGGACTTATGGTAAGTTTTTCTTTGCCACCTAGGGTTAGGGTTAAATGCTAGTAGGCCTAGGCACTGGATCTTGCTTAGTTAGTGTTGTTGTTGTCTCTGTGATATGGATCTTGATTAGTGTGGGTGGGGATTGAGGTACCGGAGGGTTCATCTCTGTACAGTGCTAGGGTTCAAGCTAATTTGGGGATTTTTTCACTGTTTAGGGTTAATGAACAGTGCTAGTTGATTGTGGTATTGAGTGGTGATTGACACCATTGTATTTTGGTTGCAGGAGGAACCAGAGACCATTGTGGAGCCCCTTTTCTGTGGCCAACTTGAGCTTGCTGAACCCAAGTGCATTCTGCATCAAATGAGGCCTGTTAAGCGTGTTGCTTTTGAAGGCACTGTAACAGGAAGGCGTTTCTATGGCTGCCCGGTCTAGGTTAGATATTGATGTTCACTGGCCTCACATGATGCAGCAGTTTGTTACTGATATGAAAGTCACTTATGTTTTTTTGTTACTTAGCAAACTTAATCATGGCATTGTAACAACTTAGCATATCTTCATGGCACTGAAATTAGCTAGTACTCCACTTGCACTAACTTATCACATTTGCAAATGTAGGCAAATGGTGTGAATTGTGGTGTTGTAGAGTGGGTTAATGGGCCTTGGCCTACTGTTCTTCAGAGATGTTTGAGCAGGCTGTGGGAAATGTTCCATGAGCAGAACTATGGAAGGGTACTTGACAAGGAGAAGTTTGAGAATGAGTTGGCCAAGCTGAAGATTGAACATGAAAGGGAGTTGGCCAAGCTTAGGACTGAAAATGACAAGCTTTGCATTGAGTACACCAAGCTTGTTGATGATGTATCCAAGATGTTTGATTGGCAGGATGGTAGGGTGGATAAGAAACAAGTGGAGGAGGAAGAACTTGAGAAGAAGAAGGAGCTAGAGGAGAAAGCTATGTTGGAGGTGCAGATGGAAAAGCTCAAACTTGCAAAAGAGCAGAGGTGCATTTTGCAGAGCCAAGCTGATATCATCAAGAACACCAGGAAGGCTATGAAGGATGTTCAAGTTGACAGAGATTTTCTTAAGAAGGAGAAGGACAAGCTTGAGCTTGTTGTTGCTGAGCTGCTGAAAGATGGCTATGGCAGCAAGGAGAAGTTAGAGCAAATCAACGCCATCCTTGAATCTTGAAGTTGCTGTGATATGTTGGTGAAGTAAGTACATCCAAGGCCTTTATATAAGGATGTGGCCTAACAGTCTGAAGTGATTATGGGTGTACATTTTGGGGGAATGTGAAGTTTAACCTAGTGTTTGGCCATGCATTTGAACTGTAGTTTCTTTTGTAAGAACCTTTTCCTATGTTGTTAAGTAAGTTGTAATGGATCACCTATGCTATTAAGTGTTGTAATGGATCTCCTATGCTACTAAGTAGTGGAAATGGATCTTCTATGCTCTTAAGTTTTCAAATTGATCTTCTATCTTTTATATGTTATTTGTTAGCCTACATATATTATTTGTGTGGGTAATTGGGCTTAGTGGCCCACTAGTGGCCAAAGTTCGGGAAAGCGCGCTTAATCGAGCGCTTATGCGCGCCTATGCGCAAGGCGCTGGCCTACCGCCTCGCATAGGCCATGTGCGCTCGTAAAGGCGCGACGCGCGCCTAGGCGGAGCGCTTTTCTCGTTGAGGCGAGCTTAAGCGCGCGGAACAGCGCAGAACGGGCCCTTAATGGCGCAGAACGACGAGAGGGGATCCATTGGGGAATCGGGATAAAGAGGCAAGGAGCCACGGGATGAAAGGCAGAGGGTCAAAATCAAGCCCGTGTTAGGGTTAGGGTCTCCTCTCCTCCATTCCTCGCGTCGCCGGACTCTCCTTGGGGCCGCCGGCAGCAGCACGCCCTCCGCCGTGGATCTGAAGCTCCTCCTCGCGCCTCTCCTGCTCGGGCCCTCCCCCGCACCTCCGGTTCCTGGCCTTCGACCTCATCCCGCCGTGGATCTCGCGGCCTGGTCTTCTTCTCTTCAGGCAGGTGAGCCCCCAGATCCCCATCGAGCCTACCTTCTACTACTAGCTTCTGTCTGTTGCTGCTTTGCTGGTGCTACTAGTTGCCGCTGAAGTGATGTTAGCTGCTGTTGGTGGTAGTTAGTGGTGTTGTTTACTAGTAGAGTAAAAGTAGTAGTACTTGGTGTTGTTGCCTGTTGCTGTTAATTTGCTGCTGCTAGCTGCTACTGCTGTTTGATGCTGCTACTACTTGTTTGCTGCTGATGCTAGCTGATGCTGATGCTAGCTGCTGCTGCTACTTGTTTGTTGCTAATGCTAGTTGCTGTGCTTGTTGCTGCTGCTGTCTGTGGCTACTAGCTGCTAATTTGTGTTGTTGACTTGTTGTTGTAGGATGTCAACATCAGAGAACACCACCGCCGAAACAGAGTCCGAAAGGCCGATAGCTCTTAAGAGGAAATCCAATGATGTTGGATGGAACTATGGGAAACTATGTGATGTCACAAACAAGGAGAGGGTGAAGTGTGACTTTTGTGGCCATATTAGCACCGGAGGAATTAACCGTTTCAAGCTACACATCACAGGCACCACCTCAAGCGTTCTTTCATGTTTAAGATCAACTCCGGAGGCTAAAGCAATATGCCAGAGAGCACTTGATGCATATGAGGCAAAGAAGGTGGCGAAGAAAAAACATATGGCAGAAGTGAGGGCTGATGTGCATGTTACAGCCCTAAATGAAGCAAGGGATGGTAGAGAATCTGTTTGTGTTGGAAGCACATCATCGGAGCCCAACAAATTAGGACCAATGGACAAGTTTGTGCGTCCTATTGATGGTAAATCAAGCAAAGAGGAAGCCTTGAAGCAGCTAAGTATGAATGAAGCACTATTCAAGGAGAGAAGAGGTCAATGTTCACCATATGTTGCTAGATGGGTGTATTCACATGGTAATTCTGAAGTCCTTCATTTCTTTGCTTGCTTGTGCTTGAAATGATTGCTTGATTGCATTGTTTTGTTCCTTTGCTTGTAGGCATACCATTTAATGCTCTTGACAATGATGAGTTTTGTCAAATGTGTGAGGCCATAGGCAAATTTGGTCCTGGATATGAGCCTCCTACTCAATATGAGCTTAGGGAGAAGTTGTTGAGTGATGAATATGCAAGGACCAAGAGTTTGTTAGATGAACATGAGAAGGAGAAGATAAAGCTTGGGTGCACCATCATGACAGATGCATGGACGGACATGAAGAGGAGCATAATGAATTTGTGCATGCATTGTAGTGGGGGGACAAGTTTTCTCAAATCAAAGGAAACATCCGATGTGTCACATACAAGTGAAGTCATATTTCAGCTAGTGGACAGCACAATTGAGGAGGTAGGGGCGGAGCATGTGATGCAAGTGGTGACCGACAATGCTTCCAATAACATGGGAGCCAAGAAAATGTTGCTTGAGAAGAGGCCGAAGATCTTTTGGAGCTCTTGTGCAACTCACACTATCAACTTGATGCTCCAAGGAATTGGCAGCCTCAAGAGATTCAAAACAATAATTGATCAAGCAAAGAACCTCACCATCTTCATCTATGCACATCACAAGACTTTGGCATTGATGAGGGTTGCTACAAAAAGGAGAGATATCATAAGGCCGGGGGTGACTAGATTTGCTTCCGCTTTTCTCACATTGCAAAGTTTGTTGGAGAAGAAAGATGCTTTAAGGTATATGGTGGTTGAAAGAGCTTGGGAAGATATGAGTCATGTGAAAACAAAGAAAGGCAAGGATGCAACGGCAACGGTGATGGATGCTAACTTTTGGAAAGGTGTGCTCCTATGCATAAAGGTGTTTGAGCCATTGGTGAGAGTTCTTCGTTTGGTTGATGGGATATTAAGCCATCAATGGCTTGGTTGTATGGAGAGTTGGTGAATGCAAAGAGGGAGATGAAGGAGGCATTTAACAACTTGGAGAGGAACTACAAAGATACTATGGGCATTGTTGAAAAGAAAATGAATGGAAGGCTAGATTCTCCACTGCACATGGCCGCATATGTGTTGAACCCACACTACAGTTATGCAGATAGCTCCGTCTTTACCACTGCAAATGAAGGATTTCAGGAGTGTGCTGAACAATACTATGCAAATGATCATGATACTTGCATGCTGGTTGTCAATGACGAGTTTCTGAAATATGAAAACAAAGAAGGAACTTTTGGAAAGAAGCTTGCAAAAGCATGTGAAAATAAAAGCTACAGCCCCGGTATACTTGCTTGCTCCTGCCCACTAGTTGCTACTCTTTTCTTGCTGCTACCATGCTACTGCTGCTCCTACCTTGATGCTGCTGCTACCATGCTACTGCTGTTTTTTGCTGCTGCTACCTTGTTGCTGCTGCTACTACTAACTTGCTACTGCTATATGTTCTCCGATTTCTAGTTGGTTGGTGGAAGCTTTATGGAGGAGAAACACCAAATTTGAAAGAAATGGCTATGAGAATCCTCTCTCTGACCTCTAGCTCTTCTGGTTGTGAAAGAAACTGGAGTGCATTTGAATCGGTATATCTCTTCTCTCAATTTTGTCTCCTCATTTGTCTTGTCTCTCGTTTTTGTTTTTAAATATGCTCATGCAAAATGATGTTTAATATGTAGATACATACCAAGAGAAGAAATAGGCTCACAACGGAGCGGTGCAACAATTTGGTCTTCATAAGGTTTAATAATAGGATGTTGTCTAGGAAACAAAAGCTCCTAGAGAAGAAGAAATGGGATGTGCTCATCACCACCGATGCTACCGAAGCTCAAGGATTTCTATTTGAAGGAGGGGATGATTATGCAAGTGTTGTTTATCTTGATGAGGAGGATGGAGATGTTCATCCGGGTACGGGGATATCATGGGATCTACTTGGTGAAGCAATGGGAGCACAAGAGCAACTCCAACTTCGGAGGAGTGCAAGAGTGAGAGACCTTGAGGAGGAGGAGTTTGAATCCGATCATGATGATGAGATAGTGGATGAAGATGATATTGAGTATGAGGATGATTGAGAGGCATTGAGCATTTGAGCTAGTGATCATTGGCTCATTGCATGATGGTTGGCAGCACCATGCCATTAAGTGATCAAGTTATCATGCATTTGCATTCATGCATTTGTCTTTGTTTGTTATTTGTTATGTAAGAGACTATGATGGAGTATTCACGGGTGAGACTATTGTGGATCGTGGTCGTGGTACTTTGGTTTGGTAGCACTAAGCAAGTTTAAGCCTTTTATTTGTTATGTAATATGCTTGCTTGTGAAGTTGTGAACTTGTGATATGTTCTGCCTATTACATTGCCTGTTTGCTACTTTGCTAGTTTGCTTTGATTGCTCATTCAAGTTGTGAACTTGTGATATGTTCTGCCTATTACATTACATTTTACATATATGAATGGTGAATCTGATATATAATGCTTTGCTTGCTCGGTTGCTCCTTGCTTGTTGGTTGCTGCTGCTAACATCTTGTCATCTTCTCTATGATGTATTTAGCTGTTGCACAATGCATTGGAGGGAGACGATCAGAGTAGAACATACAAAGAGGCAGGGGCAACATATTGGAGAGAGAACAAGGTTATAAACTTATAATTGTACCTCCAGTTTACATTCTAGCACTTTTTTATGTCAAACTGCTCTTTTTTGCCCATATCCGTACAATTATATAGAAAACGCATAATTGCGCCTAATTGCGCCTAATCACGCCTAAGCTAGAAAAGCGCAAGTAGGTGGCCAAACGCATAATTAACGCCTAGCGCTTTCTCAAACTTTGCTAGTGGCTGACCAAATGCAACCCTAGGCCTACTAAAACCCAACCCCATCCATCTGTCAATATAAACCCCTCCCCACCCCCACCCTTTCCCAGTGACTCCACCAGCCGCCACCCAAAAAAAACCCTAGAGATGGATCCTGACATGGGAGATGTCACAGAGGAGGAGGGGGAGGCCGTGGAGGTTAGGGTAGCAGCAGCACAGAGGAGGAGGAGGAGGCGCAGGCAGAGGGCACTAGAGGCGGCCCAGGTTGAGCAGCAAGAGGAGTTCAACCGCCGACTCTCCGACAAGGTACTGGAGAAATGCAATGATGAAGAACTGGAGCTGGCTTTCACTGGTGGCAGGGGAAGGACATTCATGCAGATCATGCAGATCACTGGTGGCCCGACCGGCTCCTTTCGTTCTGACCGGACCGGCCTGCCTAACGGCCGTCAACTGACGCGCCGTGAGCGCGCGTGGTCAGGTGGCCGGACAGGTGGGTCCACGCGGTCAGGAAAAGGGTTCAACCGCTAGTGACCGCGGGTTTGGGTTTTTTGAAACAGCCGACCGCGCGACTGGTAGCTTTCTGAAAAAATTAAAATCTAGTAGTTTTTTGGAACCCTAGCCTGTAAACCAGTAGTTTTATGCTATTTACTCAGTAAAATACAACCGCATGTATTCCCACCTATACAGGGCGCGCTTGGTTCGTCGGATTTCCGGTTGGTTGCGGGAGTCTCTCCCGTGCTATGGCGTCGACTAGGCACACCACCGTGCATGCCACCGGACAAGACGTCGCCCAAGTGCCTCATCCCCACGCCCGACGACGGCAGCGGCAAAACGAGGTGTCGTGCGCACATGCTCCACCGCGACCTGCTCCTGAGATGTGCTACCTTGCGGCGTGCCGCGGCCACCACTCCGCCGTCGGCATGAGCCCCAGCCACGTTCTAAGCGGCCGCCGCCGGCCAGACGTGCCACATCATTTTGCAACTCCTGAGTTCCGTCGGGAGGATGCACCAACGCGCTTCCACCCGGACATCAAGCCTAGAAACATCCTCGTGGGAGGCGAGGGCGTGGTGAAGATATGCGACCTCGGGCTGGCTGTGTCCATGGCGAGCGTGACCCTGCCGCGCGGCCGGGCCGGCATGCGCCGGATACCGCCATGGAGCGAGAATCCATCGACGACCACTGGTTTAAACTCGCAGGCCAGCCAACGCTCTAGCCATGTGGAAAACCAACCGAGAAAACGACGGGCTGGGGCGTGTTTTGAAAACCGGTGGAAAACCAACAGTATACAAGTGTAACGCGAAACCCGGCATAAAGTTTGCGGAGTAAAAACGACATTCCAAGCGGATAGATCGGTTTCTATTACGGAGGTATAATTTACACGTGTGATTCCCTGAAAAACGCCTATCCAAGCGCGGCCTAAGGTATTCTCAAATTGCCATAAGGACTATTTGTGTTATTTTATGTGTGCGCGCGCGCACGCTCGCGTGTGACGGCATTCATATGTTTATTTTTTGTGGGTGGGCATTCATATAGTTTGATGGTGACAGGTCTCTTGGCATCTTGATCTAATTGCCATTACAGAGGTTCTGACCAAGTATTTACAGTAACTATTTAACAGGGTGGCAAGTAAAGCGTGCAAAGTTTGCTTTGGACGAAACCCAAAAGTGGTACTCCCTGTGTAAAGGAATATAAGAGTGATTTTAGTGATATAAACGCTCTTATATTTATTTACGGAGAGAGTACATGTTTGGTTGATATATTTTGATTAAAACTTTATGGGCCAGTGTCACATACATATCTCAATAATACTCTTATTTTCATTTTCAAAGGATTAACCGTCCATCTTGGCAATTTCACACGAAGGGAAGACAGGAGAGGTAGAAGCAGATGCGCCAGGAGCTATCATAGTACGCGGCCGTAGAAAAACTGCCAAATACCACACAAACTCTTAAATTAGTCTTATACTAACGTTCAACACACGAACTCTTTTGCTTGCACAATTTTCATGATTGTGAACGCCTCAACTTTTCTCCCGTTGAAATGCACCGACACATATGCTAAATTGCTAAGTACATAATGTGTCAACCAGAAAGAAGAATAAAATTAGCTAGAAAATCAGACAAAATCACAAAATCAGAAACAACTGGCTATTAATTAAACCGACTAGCTAATCATAATCCATGGATCTCTAAGTTAGTCTATTAACACTAGAGTTCAAACAAATTGCCCACCA
Organism: Triticum aestivum; assembly: GCF_018294505.1. Classification (NCBI taxonomy): domain Eukaryota; kingdom Viridiplantae; phylum Streptophyta; class Magnoliopsida; order Poales; family Poaceae; genus Triticum; species Triticum aestivum. The sequence goes on along the minus strand of NC_057795.1, from coordinate 655,246,198 downwards.
ATCCCCAATAGAAACAAGGTTACGCATCTTCCATGCCTCCAACAAAAAGTTATATATGGTGATCTAGCAAAAAGGTTTTTTTTTCTCGGGGTTATCTAGCGAAAAGTTTATACCAAAGAGAAACAAGGTTAGGCAGCTTCCCTCGAGCATTTTCTGCCGCCGCCGCCACTATGTTTGCCATCCGTCCGTCCATGAAAAAGCTGCACTCTCAGCCGACCGTCCATTAAAAATTGAAAATCCTATTTCTATGTAAGACTTTTACAAAAACTGTATGTACTAGTTCTTCTAGGTTGCAAAATTGACCCCGTACGTCCGCGACTGGGCGGATTCGTGGACAGTGAGCGGTCACCAATTATTTCTCCGCCTCCGCAGTCATTCCCCACATATCCTGTCCCTCAAATTTATGCTATCCATACAACGTGAGAGAAACAACATAAATGCATACTGACATAACATACAATTCATCGGACCGAAAGAGGCAGTTCATCGGACCAAATGAACATAGGCTCATACTAAAGATAACGAGTAAATACTAAACGGGGACGGAGAGGGGCGACGGAATACCATTTCCTTGCCGCCCCTTGCCCTTGTGGTCATCGGAGTAGATGTAGTTCTCCGCGTAGGATACAACAGCGGGAGGGCGTTGTTGGTGTCGGTAGTGCTGCTCTAGGGTGAGAAGGAGACGATGCCGGCCATGCTACCAACGGCGCGCGCCAGCTGCTTCGTGAGCTTGGCAGCTTTGGTGTCGGCGACTGCCCTCTTCGTGGCGAGGCACTCTGACGGGCAGGTATCAGGTGATACGGAGCCTTAGATGCTCCCATGATACGAGCTCCTAGAAGCCGTTGAATCTGAGATCCAACGGCTCCCAGAAGGCTTTCAATATTTCGCAAAAACGTCCTTTTGAAGTCAAAAATTGCGAACAAGTACGGCAGCCTTTCAGAACTTTCTAGGAGCCGTTGGATCTCTCGTATCATGGGAGCACCTAAGACCTGGTATCACCTGATATTTTCCTGCACTCTGACTGCTCCATGCGGAGAAAGAGTGCCTTCACATTTTCTTGCGACGGAGGCATCTTGCGTCTGTCTCCACCATGTCTAACGAGTGGCGAAGGACTGTCGCGAGGTGCTACTCCTTCGGACCAACCATTGCGGAGGCTTAGGACCGACGGGAGGAAGATGCCTCTGCCACCGCTGCCCTCTTCCTCGGCCGCAACCACAGATTCTGGCATCCGCATGTGCATCCGTGGTGGCGCGGGCATGAGAGCAGCCACGAAGTGGTTGGGGAGGGCCTTGGGGCACCAAAGCGGAGTGCGCAGAGTTGATCCTAGTGCACAGCAGGTCGGGGTTGATGTCCCCGCTATGTCGTCGGGTGACAGTGGACAAAGTGGAGCTCTAGCTACCACCCTGTCCACCCTCTCTCACTACAACGCGATGCGGCACTTTTCCTGTGTTTTCCATGTGTTCCATCCAAATGACCATTCCTGCAACTTTCCTGTGTTTTGTAATCCTTGGTTTGCACCGTCAACCCTGTCAGGTTCCTATATTTGTCATATTCCTGTGTTTCACAATCATGTGATCCGAAAAGTCCCTGAATAGGTTGAAAAACCGAATTCGTGTTGAGGGCAGATAGCTTCGTTTACCAACCATAATTCAGATTTCTTGCACATTTTGAATGATTTACATTTTGGTCCAAAAATAAAAAGGGAAACTTCTAAACGGCTAGGCAAAAGACACAGAAATTCCCCCAAATACACGGGTGTATATATATTTTTCAGAAGAATGTTTTCAACTTTGTAATGTAGTTCAAAACTTTCACCTTTTTTATCACTATGGCTTGCCAAGGTGGTTCATGCTCAGGTCAGGGCTGAAATCGATGACCAGTTAATGACATATGAAAAGGGAAAATTATCAGAACCCGAAAAATGTCCACTTTTTCAAAAAAAATCAAGTATTAGAAAAATGTTTCTAATTTCAAATTTTGTTCAGGGTTTTCAAATTGTTCTTTGTTTCTAAATTTTGTTCAAAAATTCAAAAAGTGCCAGCGTTTCAAATTTTATTCATTATTTTCAAATTGGTCAAAAAAAATAAATTGGTAAAAAATCAAGGTTTTCAAAAACAAATTTTTCAAAAGAATGTTCTCACTTTTCTAAGAAATTGAAAATTCCAAAAATTTTGAGTTGTTCAAAAAAAAATTGGAGTTTCTAAAAGTATTCAGTTTTAAAAAAAGTTATTCACAATTTTGAAAAAAAATCTAAAAAGACCAAAAGGTGTCCGGATTCTGCTCTATTGTTAGTTTTTAAACATGCGCGCTCCATATTTTGCACTAACTCGTGTCATTTTCCACTCCACTAGTTAGCTAGTCTCCCATAGCAGGCAGATGTCAAGTTAAATTCCGGCGAGGTCTCCCTGTGTTTTTGCAAAAAGATTGAGGTTCGATTTCTAGCAGGCGTGCACGCACAGCGGCCACTAATGGCCGGCCCAGTTGGGGGTCTACGGCTATTTGACGCTGAACGAACAAGAAATGTTTTTACGTAACTATTAGTACCACATTCAAAAGAATGTTCATGTTTTTATTTTAAAAAAATTGAATTTTAAAATTTGTTCGAGTTGTTCAATTCTTTCTGGATCTTCAAACATTATTTGTTTTATATAAAGTTATTCATAATTTCCAAAGAAGTTAAGAAATTTCAAATGGGTGTCCGGATTCTGCATTATAGTTAGTTCTTAAACATGTGTGGTCCTCCCTTTTAAGTAACGGTGTTCAACTCCACTGGTTAGCTGGTTTCCCTTAGCCGGCGGCGGTCGGAAGTTTGATTCCCTGCGAGGACTGCGATATTTGGCACATGTGTGCCATATAAGCAAAACTGCCACACCTCTACTTCTTTAACTTTAAAGTACCACATGATCCCCTTCCTTTGACCCTGCATTCTCCTGAACAACCCCGCAAGCTCGCCCGAGAAATCTGCTTCTTCCGCACATCTCGCGCGCCCACCCCTAAGAAAACTGCCACTTCTTCACGTCTACCACATGATAAAAAAAATATTGCGCATGTGAGATTCGAACCCACACCTCCTTGGCACCAAAGCGCACCACCACAACCAACTCACCCTTAGGTAATTGTTGCTCAAACTAAAGAAACTAATCGTTTTGACCCCTTTTTTACAATTTTGTTACTACAAAAAATATAGAAAATTACCACGATTTCCCCTCAGGACAAAGCTATCATGGTATTTGCATGCCAGTTATCAGGCCTGTGATGCGTAAGTTACCGTGCTATTTACATAGAACTTATCAGGTACTATGTTTCAACAACTACACCCATTTCAAAGTTACCATTGTGTTCTGTACACAAGTTATAAGGTCTTCGATGTGTAGAATACTGTGGTACTTACACATAAGTTATCAGGGTATGTGTACATCAACCTTGCCCCTGGTCAAAGTTACCATGTGGGATTGTACATGAGTTTCCGGGTCTACAGTTCGTATATTATCATGATACTTACACCTAAAAACCTGGGTGTGTTTCGATAACTTTTTCCATAGGTCAAAAATTACCACGATGTTTTTGCGTAACTTCTCACGCCTATAGCGGGTCAAAGTGGGCCGTTTTTCGGGCTAACCCACGAGCACGTGTGCCCCTCATGACACTAAACATTTTGTGGCTTTTCAGTGGCACACCATATGTTGTGTTCATCTAAGAGGCCCGGCGAGGCGAGTGTATGTTTTTAACAACTTGTTTTCCTTTGGTAGAAAGTTACCATCATGTTTATATTGTAAGTTATCGGTTATGCGGTGCTTATATTATCATGTTATTCACAAAAAAAAATATCGGGGATGTTTTGAACAACTTTTTCCTGGGACAAAAAGTTATCATGGTGATTCTAGGTAACCTATCAAGTCCACAGTGCTTAAAAAATCATGCTATTTACACAAAATTTATCAGGGGTATGTTTCAACAAAATTCCCCCGTCCCCCCACGGGTCAAAAACTTATCATGGTGTTTAGTTATCGCAGTGCATATATTTTCATGCTATTTACACATAAAAATACCAGGGGAGGGAGGTATAGTACCGTGCTATTTACAAGAAGATACCGGAGTATCTTTTTAAAGAAAAATCCATATGGTCAAAGTTACCATGGTGTTTCTACCTCAGTTATCAGATGTGCGCTGCGTATATTACCATCTATTTACACATAAATTATTGGGTATCTTTTCACATTTTTCTTCCCCAATGGTTAAAGTTACCATGATTTTTGTATCTAAATTGTTAGGTCTATGGCGTGCATGTTATCGTGCTATTTACATAAATTACCGGGGGCCGGGGTTTAACAAATTTCTTCCCAATGATCAAAGTTACCACGATGCTTTCACCAAAGTTATCACGCCTTGAGTGCTTATGACCATGCTACTTACACATAGGGTTTGTTTGGTTTGAGAACGAAGTGGGACGGAATATCATGGTTCTATTCCACTAGTATGGGTCGGTCCCGTTCTTGTGTTTGGCAAGAGCATTTTTGAGGAATGGAATGGTTACATTCTGATGTTTAGTTTGAAAGATGGAACAGAATGGGATTGTTCATCTCACTGAATTGGATTCTGATAGAAAACTAAATTGAATGTAGACTAAACCCTTGATTGCAGTGATTCAGAGAACAGTGGTACATGACGCTGCAGTACAGAGGTATACAGGCTCCATCAAACTGTGTACATCACAAACATCAGGCTGAATATCCCTGTCAGACATTTCTTCGAACACCTTACCTCCGCTTTGCAACCTTGCTCGCTGCATCTTTAGACTGTGAGTCTCCTCAACTGGTTACCACTAGCAGTAGCTAATTGTCAGCAAACAAGGTCCAATTTTATCAACAGTCCGTACTTGGTAGGGAACATTACCGTGTAAATTGTTGATCCTTTTGGAGCAGAACGACTCACTGGAGAATGCTTGTGCTGAATGAGACTGGAGGAAAGGAAGGAAGAAACGGGAGGTGCGGTGGCAGTCCGCGTCGGACTAGTAGTGGAGGAGACGCGAACAGGGCGGCAGCGCACACAGGCGAGCACCGGCGGAGCTCGCATGGCGCTGTGGTAGGACGATGAGGAGGCGTCCGGGTCGTGCGGCGCGGCACGGAGCCCGACACCTTGCGCAGCAGCAGCGACGCCATGGCTTGCCGTCGGACGGGCGGCGGCGGTGGCGGGGCGGCGACCACCATATGTGAGCCGCGACGCGACATCGCCTGAAGGAGAGGACGAGCACGGGGAAGGAGTTGGAGAACCGAAAAAAGTGGATCATGCTGCGATGCCGATCGAAGGGACACCGAGTGGTGTGGCAGTTTTGCAATCGGGCATAAGGTTGCCAAATACATATTTCATATTTTTAAATCTTGTATGAAATAACACATATTGAAGTTATATAATTAAGCAAGAGTACTCCCTCCGTTCTATAATATAAGTGTGTTTTCTACACTAGTCTAGTATAAAAAACGCTCTTATATCATGGGATGGAGGGAGTATTTTTTTTTTTTGAGAATTGAGGGTTTATTTTGTAATATTTCAAATTTAGGGCACTCATTTTTGCGTTTCCCACCCGGAGATGGCCCTGACGACGAACATTACGCAAAGAATGAGTAGGTGGACGTGCGTACACGTCAGGTGCATGTGTGACTGCCACCAACGATGCCAGAAGTCTAGGACGGGAAATTGTTTGTACGATTTCTTGTAAACATCAGAAAATACACAAAAAAGGCCATGTCACGTGCTTTCGTGGAACACTACTTTTTTTCGGGTAATAATAGAACTAGGGTTTCTTAACCTCCTGTCGGCGTCGTCGGTCCGTCTCGTCTTTGGTGGCTTTAGGGCCATGGTGACGCGTGGATCCCGACCCTTGCCGGCCAGAGGGCTCTGTTTTTAGATGTTTTTTCTAGTTTTGTTAGGGTTTGTGTCCTGCTCAGGAAGATGAGACGGTGGCGGCTCCCTAAGGATGGAATAAGATTCTCCCCGCCTAGCCCACGTCCTGATGGTGCATCTAGCATCGTAGGTGGGTGTGTGGACATGTGTTTCCGATAGACCTATCTTTGATGGATTTGCTCAGATCTGGTCGTAGTTTGTCGATGTTCCTGTGTTTTCAGGTTGGATCCTTCCGATACGCTACTCTATAACGGCGCCGATTACTGTTCTAGTGTGCTGGTCCAATAGGGCGTTAGCATAATGATTTTTCGACTGTCTACTACAACAAGTTTTGCCCGGCTCCGACGAGAGAAGGGCGAAGACGGCGGCGCGCCTTCGGCTCGCTTCAGTGTATATAGTCGTCGCTAGGTGGTCTACGGATCTGGATGTAATTTTTATTATTTCTGATGTTCGTTATATTGCCATGATTGAAGATGAACAGATCAGAAATTTTCTTGCAAAAAATAATAACAATAGAACACTATTATCTATCTATCTGTTATATTATTAAAACGATAGAAAATGAACGATGCAGATTCATCAGTCTAAAACTATGAAATCTAAACGGTGGAGATTCACCTGAACAATACGTTGTCCATCTTTTTATATGACAGCACAATACACTATCCATCTTAGGTACGTTTCAATACTGAAAAGAGAGAGACCTAATACAATGTAGAAGAAAAAAAAGGTTTCCATCTTGAAAAAAAAAGAGACAAAAGAGATTGGGTGAAGAAAAAGGGGAGAGAAGAGATTCCAGCATGGATTATAAATTTACTTTATGTTGTCAAAGGTATTAGAGATGCCAGTCCCGAAATGAAAAATAAATTTATTTTATGTTGTCAAATAATTAACTCCTTGGAAAGTGTTGGTATGGAAGGCACATGTGGATACGGTTAGACATGGAAAGTGAAAGTATGGTGAAAAAGAAATAAACTTTATTTTCTGTTTGGAAACCGCCTATGATATATCTAGCATGAAAAGGATTAGGAACTACTCGATCGTTTTCAGTGACAGTAAAACCATGCCTCCCAAAATATTTTATCTGCCTTCCAAAGTATTTTATCTCTATTTTTTTCGTTGTGAGCTCTGGCACCTCTACAAATCCCTACTTCCCTCTGTGAAGGGCTTTTCTTTTACTTTATGTAATTTTTATTTTTATTTGAGTCTCCATCTTCTCTTATAAAGCACCAACTAAGGGGCACTATGATCGTACTTGAGCATTGGGTGTAGCTAATATGCGAGTGTCTTTCATGAATTAATCAATGATTGAACATAATGGGCTAGGGATTACTTGCTTTAGCGTTGATATTTTGAAAGACATGGTTGCTTGTTGATATGCTTGAGTATTAAAGTCTTCATGTCAAAACTAGACTATTGCTTTGAACCATATAAAAGTTCAAATGTCCATGCTATAAAAGAAAGATTATGCGATGAACATGTTAGGCAACATTAAACACCAAAATTTCAGTTTTTCTCATTTACCTACTCGAGGACGAGCAGGAATTAAGCTTGGGGATGCTGATACGTCTCCAAGGTATCTATAATTTTTTATTGTTCCATGTTGTTATAGTATCATTCTTGGATGTTTTATAATCATTTTATATCATTTTTGGTACTAACCTATTGACATAGTGCCAAGTGTCAGTTGCTGTTTTTGCTTGTTTTTTACATCGCAGGAAATCAATACCAAACATAGTCCAAACACAGCGAAACTTTTTGTGGAATTTTTATAGACCAGAAGACACCCAATGGGCCCGAGAAGCACCTGGGGGGGGTGCCCCGAGGGGGGCACAACCCACCATGGTGCGCCTGGGCCCCCAGGCGCACCCAGGTGGGTTATGCCCACCTCGGTGGCCTCCCGCACCGCCTCTTTGCTCTATAAATACCCCAATATTACAGAAACCCTAGGGGACTCGACGAAAATAAATTCCAGCCGACGCAAGTTCCAGAAACACCAGATCCAATCTAGACACCATCATGGAGGAGTTCATCATCCTCATTGGTTCCTCTCCGATGATGCGTGAGTAGTCTTTTGTAGACATTCGGGTCCGTAATTAGTAGCTAGATGGATTCCTCTCTCTCTTTTGATTCTCAATACAACGGTCTCTTGCAGATCCATATGATGTAACTCTTTTTGCGGTTTGTTTGTTGGAATCCGTTGAACTTTGAGTTTATGATCAGATCTATATTTTTATCCATGAAAGTATTTGAGTCTTTTGATCACTTATATGCATGATTGCTTATAGCCTCGTATTTCTTCTCCGATATTTGGGTTTTCTTTGGCCAACTTGATCTATTTATCTTGCAATGGGAAGAGGTGCTTTGTGATGGGTTCGATCGTACGGTGCTTGATCCCAGTGACAGAAGGGAAACCGACACATATGTATCATTACTATTAAGGATAACAAGATGTGGTCTATTTCTACATAAATAGATCTTGTCTACATCATGTCATCATTCTTATTGCATTACTCCGTTTCTCCATGAACTCAATACACTAGATGCATGCTGGATAGCGGTCGATGTGTGGAGTAATAGTAGTAGATGCAGGCAGAAGTCGGTCTACTAATCTTGGACGTGATGCCTATATAATGATCATTGCCTGGAAATCGTCATAATTATTTGAAGTTCTATCGATTGCCCAACAGTAATTTGTTTACCCATGTTTGCTATTTTTCTTGAGAGAAGCAACTAGTGAAACCTACGGCCCCGGGTCTCTTCTTTATTATAGTTCCCTTCGTGATCTATTTTTATTTGCTTTTATTTTCAGATCTATTAATCCAAAAACACAAAAATACCTCGCTGAATTTTATTTACTTTTATTTGCATTTATCAATCTATCACAATTTTTATCCCGTCTACTTGCCAATTTCTGGCGCCGTTACCTGAAAGGGATTGACAACCCCTTTAATACGCCGAGTTGCGAGTATTTGTTATTTGTGTGCAGGTGTCGTTCACGTAGTGTTGCGTGGTTCTCCTACTGGTTCGGTAACCTTGGTCTCATCACTGAGGAAAATACCTACCGTAGTTGTGCTGCATCATCCCTTCCTCTTTGGGGAAATACCGACGTAGTTCAAGCGGCATCAGGGATCCACCCACGAAGGGTCCACGGAGAAGCAACCTTGTCTGTCCCACCATGGCCATCGTCCATGAAGGACTTGCCTCACTCGGGTAGATCTTCATGAAGTAGGCAATCTCCTTGCCCTTACAAACTACTTGGTTCAACTCCACATCATGACAAAGGCTCCCAAGCGACACGTAACAAATCTAGGAGACACCACTCTCCAAAACGTAATAGATGGTGTGTTGATGATGAACTCCTTTGAAAGTGCTAGTTATCGACTAGAGGGGGGGTGAATAGGCGATTTTTATCGAAGTCTTCAAAACATGAAAGTTTCGAAGACAAGCAATAGAAATGACCTAATTGATATGCAGCGGAAGATAAACTACAACAAGCAAGCCATAGTCAAGTATGCAATAATGTGAACGTACAAAGACTAATAGCAGCTAGGTAGTAAGGATCAGGATGGAAGATAGTATGAAGCCAATCAACGATAGTAGTCAAGCAATGAAGTCAAACAGATAAGACAAATAAGCAATGACTTCACGAAGACAAACTCAAGGTAAAGGGAGGGAAAGGATAGAACCAGTCACTTGTTGAAGACACATGATTTGTTGGACCAGTTCCAGTTGCTGTGACAACTGTACGTATGATTAGGGAGGCTGAGATTCAACTCACAAGACCGCGTCTTCACCTTATTCCCCTTGAGCTAAGGACACACAGTCCTCGCCCAATCACTCTGGTAAGTCTTCAAGGTAGACTTCCGAACCTTCACAGACTTTGTTCACCAGCAATCCACAATGACTCTTGGATGCTCAGAACATGACGCCTATCCGGCTGGAGGATACACAGTCCTCAAGTGTAATAAGTCTTCAGGTCACACAGATAGAAAGACTTCAGTTATGCCTAACACTAACACTCTTTGGCTCTGGGTGTTTGGGATTTGTACTCACAAGGATTTCTCTCTCAAAGGCTTTGAGGTGGGTTGCTCTCAAAACGACAAAAGCCGTAAACTAACTCTGAGCAGCCACCAATTAATGGTGTAGGGGGTGGGCTATTTATAGCCATAAGGCAACCAACCTGATATGTCCGAAATGACCCTGGGTCACTAAGGAATTGACACGTGTTTCAACGGTCAGATTTCAAACACACACGACAACTTTACTTGGGCTACAAGCAAAGCTGACTCATCCAGCTCTAGATAAGATTTGCTCTCATTGTCTTCGCTCGAAGACATAGGATTTAGGTTGAGCATCACTTCAGCCACTCTGACTTTGTTCACTTGGACCCCACTTAACAGTACGGTGGTTCCTATGACTCAACACAGAAGAAAAGGAAACAACGAAACAACACAGTCTTCGCGCTCCATAGTCTTCGCTCAATGTCTTCTCATGTCATAGTCTTCAATGTGAATATCTTCACATACCACCATTGTCTTCAATGTCTTCATACATTTTTAGGGGTCATCTCCGGTAGGTAAACCGAATCAATGAGGGACACAACCTGCGTTATCCTGCAATTCTCACAAACGCATTAGTCCCTCAACCAACTTTGTCGTCAATACTCCAAAACCAACTAGGGGTGGCACTAGATGCACTTACAATCTCCCCCTTTTTGGTGATTGATGATAAACTGGTTAAAGTTTTCAACGGGAATGAAGTATGTGAAATTGTAAAGGATAGGGTATTGTCTTCATAAGTGGCAAGGGCTCCCCCTGAAGATGTGCATATAAGTAATTTGCTTTTGGAATGCAAATGCACATGGCAGGTTGTACTTGTGGAGATCCTCTTCAACTTATGAAGATAATTCATCATGCATGAAATGATATAACTTAAAGAATGACATGCATAATGGAAAATGGACGTCTGCAGAATGATCTAAGTGCGGAATGATCTAAGTGCGGAAGTTATCATCGCACATGAAAGAGCAAATAAGTAGCAGACGACCATCGAGTTTAAGTGTTACAACTCAACGAACGAAATGTATCAAAAGCAAGAGTTGTAACCACTAGGCAAAATATAAAGCAACTGCCCATATGAACCCGCTTGAAGACTATCAAACTCATATGCTTCTCCCCCTTTTGTCAGTAATGACCAAAAAGGTTTGAAGACATAGAGCATCTACTCGTCCTCATGAGGAGTAGTTGAAGCAGCAGGGTTGTCGTTGTTGTTTGGCGGTGCAGACGAACTTGGTGCAGTGTCGATGCGTGCAGAAGTAGGGGGTGGTGAAGTAGCATCGTCTTCATCATCGATCACGTTGGCATTCATAGTTGCCGCGGAGGAAGAATAGTCAGAGTCTTCAAGAGATGGAGTTTGTCGTAGGACAGCATTCCGTGGAGGAGTGGAGTCAAATTTGAATCGTTCAGTGAAGCCATCGTCTTGAAGATCTGCTTCAGCACTGAGCAGGGTCAAACTCTTCCATGATCGCCAACAGGTTTCGTGAGTGACAAATGCATTCTTGGTGGCAATATTTCGAATGCGATTTACATCCACCAAGAGACTTTGCATCTGACGCTTGAGCCAAAAGTGATGCTTGTCTTGTTTCTGATGCAGTGCCACAAGAAGTTCTCGGTCATTTAGGACCCGAGAGCGCTTCTTTGGCCTTTGAGCAATTGTGCTCTCAGTAGCTTCAGTTGACGCACGATGAGGCAGACGAGTGTTTCCAGCCATCGGATAGATATGAGTTACAGCTTGGACTCCTTCCATAGGCTCAGTGAAGCTTTGGTGTTCAGCATTTTGAAGACAAAGAGGCTTCTTGGGTATATGGCTTCAACTGACATATCAACCTCTGGTAGAAAGATCACATGATTGCGAGCAGAGGGCTGATAGTTGATAGCAGAGTGTAGCTTGATGAGGCGCATGACCCATGGAGCATAGAATTTCAGGCCAAAAAGGTCAGATCCAGATGCAGCCAGTTGCCTGAGGAAGAAATCTTGTGCATTGAAGTTGATGCCATTGAGGATGTAAAAGACCAATGTCTTCATGGCTCCTTCAAGTTTTGCAGCTGATGAATGTCCTTTGATAGGCCATAGAGTCCGCCTGATGATGTGATATATGGTGCGCGGTAGATACTCAAGGTCATCAACAAAGAACTCCTTTGGGTATTCATCGTCATGTGGCAATGGCTTCATCATGCTCAACATCTGGCTCATGTCGGGTTCTGGCTTATGGAAGATGCTCTCCAAAGCATTGCGGTGGTTTTGACAACCAGGTTCGTACAGCTCTCCGGGAGTGGATAGGCCTGTAAGCTCAATGATGTCAAGAGCTTTGGCTTCATGATGAATATTTCCAGTCATCCACTCGAGAACCCACGTTTTTGTATCCCTGTTGTAGCCGCGAATGTGGAGGGTAGCATAGAATTGAAGCAAAAGTTCTTCATTCCAATGTTCTTTCTCCATCAGAAAGCTGAGCAGACCAGCATCACGAAAGCAATCAAGTGCTTCTTCTAAGCATGTCGAGGCGCATATGAGGGAAAATGTGCCCTTGATCATAAGAACGCAGGAGTAATAGCTTCGTTGCTGATGACTCCAGAAATGCTCAGATGATATTCTTGGCCTTGAGTAAGGGTTCTTTGAGCTGTCAAAGAAGGTGTTGTGTCTTTTGAAGCCATTTGCATTGAAGGACCTGACAGATGTGGGAGTACCAGGAAACCTTGGCAGTCTTGGCTTTGGTTTCTGGACCCGAGGCCTATGCTCAATGTGATAATCAAACTGAGGACCAGCGACATTAGGCGGAGGGACCAGAACGGGCCATCTTATTGTGATTAGCTCGCCATGGTTGTAAGCTTGCTCAATTGTATAGGGCCTTGGTGGCGGAACAGGAGTAGTTGCAGCAACAGTGGCAGAAGCTTCAGGAGCAGTTGCAACATTGACTTCTGGCATATTGCTTGGTGCAGGCTCCACATTAGCTTCAGCCATGACCACGTCATTGGCTTCATTCGTGTTAGTGGTGGCAGCCTCAACGTTTTCAACCTCAACTTGTTGAGCTGGAGGGTCTGGCACAGGCACGTTCACTTCAGGAACAGCTTCTGCAGTAATGGGAGGAGTAGGGACACATTCTTCTTGATGTTCGTCATCGGCTAATGCAGCCGGATTGTCTTCAGCAGCTTGGGCTTCAGACACGGAGACATTCACAGTTGGAGTGGCTTCTGAAAACACTTGACGTGCAACAGGTTGGTGGTGCACTTCTCCTTCTGGAACGCTCGGAAGAGGGACTTGAGGCCTTGGTCCTTTACGAAGCCTTTGTAATACAGGAGACGCCTTGGGAGATGGAGTAGGCAGGCCCACATCCTCTTCAACTTGCACAGATGGTGTGACTTGTTGTTGTTGGGGAGTACTGGGGGAGTCTTGTTGTTGCGGGCAATCAGCCCATGATGCATCCCGAGCAATTGGCGTTAGAGGACGACCAATGCTGATGATTTCGCTGTTCGTGAGAACAGGCGATGATACCACGTTGTGTTCAATCTGAGGAAGAACTTCATCATCTTCAACATTGTCATGGTGACCAATGTCTTCAGCAGTGATGGGATCAACTGCTGGAATGTCTTCAGCTTCATGAGCCTCTGTAGAAGCAGGCTCATGAAGAATCATTCGTAGTTCTTGATTTGCAGATGCAGGGCGAACAACTGAGATAGGTTCAACAACAAGGGGCTCTATGGAAGCAGCCCGATTCTTCTTGGTTTTGCACTTCTTCTTGGAGGGAGCAACATCAGAGGCTTCTAAGGGTTTCCTTTTTCTTGCTTCAGCCTCTGCTGCCCTCGTCTTCTTCTGTTCTGAAGCGGTTGACATGGCTTTTGGCTTCGAGCCAGTCATGCTGCTTGGGAAGACTATGCGAGGTTCATCCTGCCTTGAAGGTGCAGGTTGGACATTTGATAGCTTCTTCTTCTTTGCAGCCATTTCGGGGTCGATGCCAGGACGACCAAGAGCTTTGCGCTTCTCAGCCTCATTGTAGGCTAGCACACACTTGTTAGCCAGACTTTTTATGCGCTCACGAGAGCCTCGAGCTTCTTCACGCTTCTTGTGAAAGGCTTCTTTGAGCTCGTGCAGCATGATCTTGAAGTTTTTGACATCTTGCACGCTGAGCTTGGCCACATGCTTCTTGAACTGAGCCTTTTCATAGTCAATCTTGTGCTTCAGTTCGACGATGCGCTGAGCAATAGCTAACTCAGAAGCAATAGCACCATTGAAGGAGACGCTGAGGCCAATGGGAAGTTGCAAGTCATCAAAGCTGAGATTGGGTGTGTCAAACCACTCATCAATAAAGTTATGGATGATTGCCACATCAAAGACAGACAAATTATTGAAGATCTCTGCTTCTTCCTTGCTCTTGATCAGTTGCTCAAGAGCATCATCTGCAAGATCGTCATCGCTGGACAGATCAATGTGCTCTTCACGCAGAATGGCAGCAGGAGTCAATGTCTGATCAGTACTCTTGATGATTTTCTTTTTCTTCTCCATCTTCTTGGAGATGCGTGAAATATCTTCAGACTGCACACTGTCTTCAGGAGGTGTAGTGTCCAGTGGCTTCACACGTGACGCTTTTGGAGGTGCAGCTGATTGTGAAGCCTTAATTTTCTTTGGCTTCTGTGGCCTTGGAGGAGGAGCTGGGGCTTCATCAGCATCAGCATCATTATCAGAATGATCCACTTTGGCACTTTGTACCAAGATGTATGAGATGAGGCCATCAAGGTTCGTGAAGGGGCTGATTTCATTTTCTTCCGCTTCACGTGTGCCGTCATCACGGGGAGCAGAGGGACCAGGATTGAAGTCTAATCCCCATGACTTCTTGTTTTCCTTTGCCGATGCCTTTGCATACTGGAAGTTGCGCTTGAAGAGATTATCGTCACGACACCAAAGCAATGATGACGGATCGACATTTTCAGGCTGTGGTCCACGGACCATACAAGGATAGAATTCTTGTGCAATAGCTTCAGCTTTGTTCTTGGGGGAAAGGCGTCGATAGAGAATATCACCCCAAGGACTTTTGATAGCATTTTTCTCAGCGTACTCCTGGATCACGAACTTGTACTTGAACCATTGTTCAGCCCAATAGCGTCGAATCCATTGGATTCGGGTCTTACGCTGATTATAATCCTCTTCAGGATCTGTCTTTTAGATTTCTGCGGGGTCATCAGGCAAATCTTTTGATGTTCCCCCTCGATGCTGTCTGCCACCCTTCCTTACTGATTTCTCTACAGCCATGAACTTCAAACTGAATGGCTTCAATATGTTCAAAGGCTTCAAGGGCTTTCGCTTGCTGGTCAAATGGGAACTAGCTTTAGGAGAGTTAATGTGTTGCTGTAAGAATTCTGCAAACGAATGCATACTATGAGAACCAAGGGATTCTCCCACAGACATGTACCTGTGACAGCATTAGAGATGCGAGGGAAGGGGAAGAGGTCATATGCATTCTCAGAAGATTTTGAAGATAAATCAGTTTGAAGACATTGACCTCATGTTGCAAAGACATTCACTTATATGTTGAGAGTTGGTTCCAGATTTGTACGAATCCGTGAATAAGTACAAGTGAGGAATCTAACTATATATGAAGCTTAAGTGAATATACTAGGCAGTATGAGATGCAGACAGAATAGATCTAACATTGTGTAGACAGATACTAATTTTGGTAAATAGGATGAATCATTGAGGATCAAAAAGATGGTAAAAATAAAGTTATATTTACCACACGAAGAACTGCTAGATGGGATGAATAGGAGATCAAGCAGTTCAATCCACCATGCCCTAATTTGGCGACGGAGGACACCTACGGCGGCGGCGGAGAGGACGATGCCCGCGGCCGGCGTGAGAACGGCGTCGGAGAAGTCGCGGCAGCTAAGCGCTTCATCGCCGGTGTCGTCAAGAGCTAGCTGTGGTGCTAGGGTTTTGACGAGGTGGAGAGGTGGAAGAAGGTTTTCTTGACCGCAGGGGACACGTATTTATAAGTAGGCGTGCAGCATAGCGCAATTACGTAGGTGCCCCTGCCTGTTCACATCCGTGGGACACGTGGCAAGCATGCAACATACTCAGAGTTGTCCCACGTTCCCACGCCCGCCAAGTTTGTCGGATGGTTGTTCCGGCTTCTCCGGATTTCAACAATAAAGATGAATCATTTAAAAGGACTTGATGTTTGTCTCTGTGTCTTCTGCTGACAAGGATGGAGAGAAGACATTTGACAGTTTCCATAGAATGCATATGATTTGGATAGATAGAGTTTGAGATAGAAAGCATAGAGAGATTAGGGTCTGATCACATTCACTTAGTTCAAAAGATTCACAAATGAAGACATAACTATAAGTGAATGCTGTAGAGGACAAAATACTAGTGTATATATATATATATATATATATATATATATATATATATATATATATATATATATATATATATATGAGAAAGCAATCAAATCAACATAGTGAAGTAAATTATAAAGATAAGTTGAAAGTTGAAGACAAACCAAATGCAAAGATATTCAACAATAACGCCATGAGTGAAACACTTCAAACCAAGAAATTTGGTGGTGGCGTTACCCACCGTATAGGAAGTATTAGACACAGACGCACAATTATCGTGGCGCTCCGAAGTCAAATTCCATGTTAATGTATTCACACTCAGAATGTAAGTCTTCATTGATTGAAGATATACTTTACTTCGTGTGTTGCACATCTAAGTCATCAACATGCATAAGTGTTAGGATGTGTGCCTGATCACAGGACATTTGAGGATTTCAAGATATTTAGCTCACACCGTAACTTGCAAAACCTTTTCTCATCCAAGGGCTTTGTGAAGATATCTGTCAGTTGTTCTTCAGTGTTGACGTGAATGATGTCAATATCTTTCTTCATGACATGATCTCTGAGAAAGTGATGATGAATTTCAATGTGCTTTGTCTTCGAGTGCTGGACTGGATTGTTGCCAATCTTGATAGCGCTTTCATTGTCGTAGAAGAGAGGGACTTGTTTTAGATTGATGCCATAGTCCTTGAGAGTTTGCTTCATCCACAGAAGCTGAGCACAGCAAGATCCAGCAGCAATGTATTCAGATTCAGCAGTTGAGAGTGATACACAGTTTTGCTTCTTTGAAGACCAACAGACAAATGATCGTCCCAGAAAGTGACATGTGCCTGATGTAGACTTGCGATCGACCTTGTCACCAGCATAATTAGCATCCAAGAATCCAACCAAATCAAATCTTGAGCCCTTTGGATACCATAATCCGAGTGTTGGGGTGTAAGCCAAATATCTAAGAATTCGCTTCACAGCTAAGTAATGCGATTCCTTTGGTGCCGCTTGGAATCAAGCACACATGCAAACACTAAGCATAATGTCTGGCCTAGATGCACATAGGTAAAGTAAGGAACCAATCATGAAGCGGTATACCTTTTGATCGAACTCTTTACCATTGTCGTCGGGACCAAGATGGTGTTTGGCTGGCATTGGCGTCGTGTAACCTTTGCAATCTTGCATTCCAAACTTCTTCAGACAGTCTTTGAGATATTTTTCTTGAGATATGAAGATGCCATTCCTTTGCTGACGAATTTGAAGACCAAGGAAGAACTTCAGCTCACCCATCATGGACATCTGATATTGCTCTTGCATCATGTATCCAAACTCATCACTATACTTCTGGTTGGTGCAGCCGAAGATAATGTCATCCACATATATTTGGCACACAAACAGTTCACCATCATATGTCTTCGTGAAGAGTGTGGGATCGAGGGATCCAGGTTTGAAGCCTTTGCTCTTCAGGAAGTCTTTGATCGTATCATACCAAGCGCGAGGATCTTGTTTGAGGCCATACAGTGCTTTGTTTAGTTTGTACACCATATCAGGATGTTTTGGATCTTCAAAGCCAGGTGGTTGAGCAACGTACACTTCTTCTTCAATCTTGTCGTTGAGGAATGCACTCTTCACATCCATTTGATATAGCAAGATGTTATGGTGATTAACATAGGCTAGCAGTATGCGAATAGCTTCAAGCCTTGCTACAGGAGCAAATGTTTCATCGAAGTCAATTCCTTCAACTTGAGTATATCCTTGAGCCACAAGACGTGCTTTGTTTCTGACGACTTGACCATGCTCATCTTGCTTGTTTCGATATATCCATTTAGTGCCAATAATGTTATGCTTGTGAGGGTCAGGGCGCTTGACAAGTTCCCAAACATTATTCAGCTTGAACTGTTGAAGTTCTTCTTGCATGGCTTGAATCCATTCAGGTTCCTTAAAGGCTTCAACAACTTTCTTGGGTTCTGATATTGACACAAATGAAAAATGCCCACAGAAATTTGCTAACTGTGTTGATCTTGAGCGAGTAAGTGGACCAGGTGCATTGATGCTATAAATTATCTTCTCAATTTGTACTTCATTTGCAACACGAGGATGAACTGGACGAAGACCTTGCTCATGCTGATCATTGTCATCATTGGTAGGATTGTCTTCGGTCTGAGCATTGTCTTCAGGTTGGTTTGGTGCAGAAATGATAAGTTCCTCTTCAGGCTGTGCTTCAGAAGGCATGATTTAACCAGTTCCCATCAGCTTGATAGATTCGCTAGGAGGATCTTCATCTAATGTGCTTGGCAGGAGCTCTCGTTGTGAACCATTGGTTTCATCAAATCGCACGTCCACAGTTTCAACGATTTTGTAGTGAAAGAGGTTGAAGACTCTGTAAGAGTGCGAGTCCTTTCCATAACCGAGCATGAAGCCTTCGTGAGCTTTAGGTGCAAATTTTGACTTGTGATGGGGATCCTTGATCTAGCACCTAGCACCAAAGACTCTGAAGTAGCTGACATTGGCTTCTTGCCAGTAAGGAGCTCATAGGATGTTTTGCTCAGAAGCTTGTGGATGTAAACACAGTTGATGATGTGACATGCTGTATCAATAGCTTCAGGCTAGAACTTTCTTGGTGTCTTGTACTCATCGAGGATTGTTCGAGCCATCTCAATGAGGGTTCTGTTCTTGCGCTCTATAATGCCATTTTGCTGAGGTGTGTATGGATCAGAAAACTCATGAGTGATTCCCATTGTGTCCATATAAAGATCAATCCCGGTATTCTTGAATTCAGTGCCGTTATCACTTCTGATATGCTTGATTTTGACGCCATAATTTTTCATGGCTCGATTGGCGAATCGTCTGAAGACATCTTGTACTTCAGTCTTGTAGAGAATTATGTGCACCCATGTATATCTTGAGTAGTCATCAAAAATGACGAAGCCATAGAGACAAGCTATTGTTGTGAGGGTAGAGTAGTGAGTAGGGCCAAATAAGTCCATGTGTAACAGCTCGAAGGGTTGAGATGTCGTCATGATTGTCTTCGAGGGGTGCTTCACCCTAGTCATCTTTCCAGCTTCGCAGGCACCACACAGATGATCTTTCTTGAACTTGACACCTTCGACGCTTATGACATGCTTCTTCTTGATGAGTGTGTGTAAATTCCTCATGCCAGCATGCCCCAGCCTCCGATGCCAGAGCCAGCATTCTGAAGCTTTTGCAAGAAGACATATGGCAAGCTGTGGACCTCCTGAGAAATCTACCATGTATAGATCATCTTTCCTATACCCTTCAAAGACTAGAGACTTGTCAGATTCCATTAGTACAAGGCAACAATATTTTTCGAATAACACAATTATGTTCACGTCACAAAGCATTGAGACAGACATTAAGGGGGTGTTCGGAGTCCCTCCGCTCCGGACTCACTCCGCGGAGCTGACGGAGCTACAGGCTAAAATAGCGGAGTTGGAAGGTACGTGCTCCGCAGATCCCGTAATTCTGCAGAGCCGGCGGAGAGCCGAACAGGCCCTAAGTTGAACCCAAGGGATTCAACAAGCATCACTTTATCCATGTGTTGATCCTTTGAGATTGCAACTCTACCTAGACCCAATACCTTGCTTTTACCAGTGTCAGCAAATGTGATTTGACTCTTGTCAGATGGACGTAAGGTTGAGTCCATGAGAAGACATCGATCACCAGTCATATGATTAGTGCATCCGCTGTCCATAATCCATTCTGAAGCACGAGGTGTCATACCCTACAGTGCAGTTAGGAGGATAGGCTTCACAAGGTATGTTGTGAAGCATAAGCATTTGACGCACACTAGGATTATCACAGCTTAGATCAAGGTTAGAACACACAGTATGACAGGTAAGCGATTCATATGTGGAATACATAGTAAGTCATTTTATCATGCGTCCCTTAATGTGTTTTAGGTCCCCAGCAATAGTATCGGACGCCTTTGATTGCTGGCTGGAGACCATATTCTGCAAAAGAGAGTTAATTCTTCTTCACCACCCACATCTTCAGGGGTGGCTTAGAAGCAATGAGTCTAAGTGCAGCATCTGAGAATTTCGGCTTTGAAGCCCTAGCAAATAGCCTTGCAGGAGATGAATGATACTCATATGAATAAGCAGAAAAGTTCTTAGTCCTATGAACATGGCGGTTTGAGGACACACGTTCATATTCATAAGTTTGAGTATGATTTTCCTGCAAAACATTGGCGTTAGGGTGACTCAAGTGAGTCCTGTATTCGTATGAAGCCGTTGGACCATATGATGCCTTTGGTCTGGGGTTTGTCTTCTTCCCTGGTGGTGTCATGATGACATTCACTGGAAGATTCTCAAGACAACTTTTAGGAACCCAGATCTTCTTCATAGGTGGTCCATTCCTGCAGTTAGTACCAATATACCTGGCAAACACTTCACCATTCTGAATTTTGAACAGTTTATAGTTTGCATCAAAGGATTCATCAATGATAATAGGATTAACACAGGTAAAGCCAGATAAAGTGGATGGATCCACTGAAGGTTCCTTTGCAGCAACCCATGTGGTTTTGGGATACTGCTCAGGCTTCCAGTAGGAACCATCATCATTCATTTTCCTCTTGAACCCAACACCCTCTTTCTTAGGGTTTCGGTTCAGAATCTGCTTTTTGAGGACATCACAAAGAGTCTGATGTCCTTTCAGACTTTTATACATCCCTGTTTCGAGCAATGTCTTCAACCTAGCATTTTCATCAGTAATAGCAGTGGTATCCTCCGTAGAGGGGTTAGTTTCCACATCAGTAGTTGAAGACAATGCAACAGCAGCAACATTGGTAGCGTTATCACGCTTAATGCATTTTAGACATGGTGGTTCAAATCCATTCTGTGTAACGCTGATTTGTTGAGCAAGTAATGAATCGTGCTCCTTCAGAAGATCTCCATAATCCACTCTTATCTTTTCAAGATCTTGCTTTCTTTGAAGACATTCAGAAGAAAGTTTCTCATGACCAAACAAGAGAGCATTATGTTGATCTTGAAGGGCGTAAAACTTGGAATGAAGTCTCTGAAGACTCCCAGCCAATGCTTTTGACTGATCCATTTCTTCGCCCAACATATCATCGCTCTTACTAAGCATGTTTTGAACCTTTTCCAAAGCTCTTTGTTATTTAGTGGCAAGGGAAGCAAGTTTGACATAGCTGGGGCCAAATTCATCACCTGGTTCATCATCACTAGTTTCAGAGAGGTAGCATTCAGTTACCTTAGCACCCCCTGCCATGAGGCATGGTCAAGATGAAGACGATTCAGGTGGAAAGGTCATCTCTTTAAGAGACTCCTTGTAGTCATCAAGCCAAGGATCATGACGATTAAGATGACCTTCATAGACCTTAGAAAGCTGGTCCCATATTAGCTTCGCGTGATTGAGGTGCATGACATTCCTGAACTGATTTCGAGACAGACAGGAGCAGATGACATCCTTCGCTGTGAGGTTCAGTAGAATGTACTTACGAATGTCATCAGCCTCCGCCATCTTGCATAGATCGGTAAGACCAATCTCAGTGACGGTCCACAGTTTGCTATCCATAGCCATGAGTCGCTTCTTCATCATGGCTTTCCACCGAGGATACTCATGACTGTCAAAGTTGGGGCAAGATACATTCCTCAATCCTGCAGTCGACATAGCTAACTCCAGGTGGTTAAACCGAATCACACAGAACAAGGGAGTACCTTGCTCTGATACCAATTGAAAGTGCTAGTTATCGACTAGAGGGGGGGTGAATAGGCGATTTTTATCAAAGTCTTCAAAACATGAAAGTTTCGAAGACAAGCAATAGAAATGACCTAATTGATATGCAGCGGAAGATAAACTACAACAAGCAAGCCATAGTCAAGTATGCAATAATGTGAACGTACAAAGACTAATAGCAGCTAGGTAGTAAGGATCAGGATGGAAGATAGTATGAAGCCAATCAATGATAGTAGTCAAGCAATGAAGTCAAACAGATAAGACAAATAAGCAATGACTTCACGAAGACAAACTCAAGGTAAAGGGAGGGAAAGGATAGAGCCAGTCACTTGTTGAAGACACAGGATTTGTTGGACCAGTTCCAGTTGCTGTGACAACTGTACGTCTTGTTAGGGAGGCTGAGATTCAACTCAGAAGACCGCGTCTTCACCTTATTCCCCTTGATCTAAGGACACATAGTCCTCGCCCAATCACTCTGGTAAGTCTTCAAGGTAGACTTCTGAACCTTCACAGACTTCGTTCACCGGCAATCCACAATGACTCTTGGATGCTCAGAACGTGATGCCTAACCGGCTGGAGGATACACAGTCCTCAAGTGTAATAAGTCTTCAGGTCACACAGACAGAAAGACTTCAGTGATGCCTAACACTCTTTGGCTCTGGGTGTTTCGGCTTTGTCCTCGCAAGGATTTCTCTCTCAAAGGCTTCGAGGTGGGTTGCTCTCAAAACGACAAAAGCCGTAAACTAACTCTGAGCAGCCACCAATTTATGGTGTAGGGGGTGGGCTATTTATAGCCACAAGGCAACCCGACCTGATATGTCCGAAATGACCCTGGGTCACTAAGGAACTGACACGTGTTCCAACGGTCAGATTTCAAACACACACGACAACTTTACTTGGGCTACAAGCAAAGCTGACTCATCCAGCTCTAGATAAGATTTGCTCTCATTGTCTTCGCTCGAAGACATAGGATTTGGGTTGAGCATCACTTCAGTCACTCTGACTTTGTTCACTTGGACCCCACTTAACAGTACGGTGGTTCCTATGACTCAACACAGAAGAAAAGGAAACAACAAAACAACACAGTCTTCGCGCTGCATAGTCTTCGCTCAATGTCTTCTCATGTCATAGTCTTCAATGTGAATATCTTCATATACCACCATTGTCTTCAATGTCTTCATACATTTTTAGGTGTCATCTCCGGTAGGTAAACCGAATCAATGAGGGACACAACCTGCGTTATCCTGCAATTCTCACAAACGCATTAGTCCCTCAACCAACTTTGTCGTCAATACTCCAAAAACAACTAGGGGTGGCACTAGATGCACTTCTTGTGCTTCAAATAATAGTCTCCCCAACACTTAACTCTCTCCCACAGATTTGCCCATGCTGGAAGAAGGATTTGAGTGGAAAGCAACTTGGGAAAGGCTAGAAATTAAGGTTCAAATGGTAGGAATGGAATCTCTTGATCTCAACACATGAGTAAGTGGTTCTCTGTCAGAAAATGAATGGTGGAAGTGTAGGCACGTTCTGATGGCTGTCCTCAATGAGAAGAAGGAGGTGGAGGGGTATATATAGCCTCCACACAAAATCCAACTGTTACACACTTTTGACCCATCTCGGTGGCATCGATCAGAAAACTCGATGGCACCAATCTGTACAAGAATATGAACATTAGAAATCTCGGTGAGACTGATGTGCTAGGGCTTAGAGCAAACCTCATCTCGGTGGCACCGATTGCATCATCTTAGTGAGACCGAAGTGAATGCAATGAGCAACAGAGAATCAGTCAATTCAACTCGGTGGGACCGACTGCAACATCTCGGTGAGACCGAGTGAGTGCAACAAGTCATAGAGAGCTGGCAAGGCAATCTCCGTGAGACCGAGATCCATATCGGTGTGGCCGAACTATTAAGGTTTTGGCAGTGTCTATGTGAACACGAACTCGGTGGCTCCGGGTAGGAATTATCGGTGGGGCTGAGTTTGGAGTTTATGTTTTGGACATATTTGGATAGAGAAAGTGGCTGAGGGTTTTGGAGCAATATCACTAATCACTTTGAGCAAGTAGTCCATTAAGAATCACCTCATCCCCTTTTAATAGTATTGGTTTTCCTATGGATTCAATGTGATCTTGGATCACTTAAACAAAAATGTAGAGTCTTGAGCTTTTGCCAATCCTTGTCCTTAGCATTTTGAGGGGTCCACATCTCTATGTCATGCCATGCCAATCACTGAACATCCTGAAATATTTATCTTGAATAAATATTAGTCAATGAGATATACATTGTTATGAATTACCAAAACCACCTGTGGGGATTAGTTGCACTTTCACCACTAACCGGACGCGCTCCTCCTAGTGCATGTCGTGGGCATGTTTCTTGGCAATATTACCAATCACCACATTTGTGCCATCCCGCTGACCCTCAGTGCAAGTAAAGAAATCCAACAATCATCCTTACATGGGAGAAGGGTAAAATCATGACTATAGCAATTATAAATCTATAGGTATTGACATTATGGTGTTTCAAAGGACTTACCTAGAAATCACTGATCACACGCAAGGCGACGTTATCGTAAACCCTCTATGTACGGTCTGGCAAATCCGGAGCCTGTTTATAGTGCTCCCATGACTGAGTTGGCTCAATGGTACTGTCTGGCAAAGTGACTAGGCCAGGGTAATTTAACCTACAGAGACCCACAATGATGCCGCTCGGTAGACGTGGCAGACACCTCTCACCAACTTTTTATTAAGATCCCGTAGAATGAAAAGTCAAGTCAATTTATATTTAATGAAATATTCAAGGTACAAAAGCTAGTAATTCATAAGAGTCAATATGAACACTTACTTCTCTGCCTTTGGTTTAATCACCATGTGGCTATGCGCATCTGGTTGACGTGGAACCTTTGAAGGCCCACGCAACCACCTTTCGTCATTGAAGTAGTGCTGATAGTCGAGCCGCCCAAATAAGAGACGGACACCTCATGGTTCTCCGTCACTCTTGAGGGTCCATCCCCACCTTGCGAAACCTGACGAACAACAAGCTGTCACTCCTCCTCCTCCTGCGAAACCTGACAAAGTATATCACTATGGATTCTACAAGGTAAGTCACATATAGGAATTTCGAACCATATAAGTGATAGAATGGCTAAGATGTTCTAGTCGAGTTCCAAGATCCAGTAAAGTACAAGTTTGATGCATATTTGTAGTTTACAAAAAATGCTACATTTTTATACTCTAAATACAATTTGTAAAAAATGATATAAAAAATCAAATTGCAAAAAATATTGGAAAATTAGGGCTGAAAATGCCATATTTGAATTAACATTTGTTCTTTCCAATAGAGCTGTTTTTGTAAGGAAATGTAATAATTATAAGAAACAATAAAAACAGATTTAATTTTTAAATTTCTATACTCACTTCATCTAACAAAGTCATTCATAAAATATAACAAACAACTAAAAGACATTGCACGAATGCGCGGGCCACTTTGCTAGACTATCTATCTATCTACCTATATATCTATCTATACGGAAGAAAATAGAAAGAATTGCTAGAAAATCCCACAATAAGCAGAAACATCCGACCATCGAATAAATTATTAAACAATCACAGCCAATGAATTATTAAAGTAGTCTATCACAGCCAATTATGCCTTCCTCGATCAGTTCCATGCACGCCAATGCATTATCGCCGCCGCTACGCCCGGCGACGTTGGCAAACGCGTGTGAGTCTGTCCAATAAGACGAGCATGGTGTTGACTGCGTCATATGATCAAGAGCTGGGCACGTGTTTCCTTCACTTTGGTCAGGAATCTGGATGGATCCAATGATGCATGCGTCCAACATCAGAAAACAAGCAGTACGTGATGATCAGCGTTATACACCTAGTACATGCCTACGTCAAACATACTCCATTTGTTTTTTATTACTTAATTGGCAGGCTAGGCTAAGTTGTTTGCTCTACTAATTCTCACTAGAACGCATTTTCAATAACGTGCAGTTTAACTGAAATCTAGATTGAATCAGGGTGTGCGCGCCTGCCGTTCGCTGCTCCATGTCTTGAAAGCGACGGCCAGTAGTAGCGCATGTTACTGCTGCCAGTGACCGCCTTCGTGGTTAAAGCTTTGAGAAGGCAAGACACAAACTTATATAAAAACCTTGCTTTCTTCCCAATGATCAGCAATGCAAAAACGAATCTATTAGTATAAAGCTAGCTAGCCTTAATAAATCTACAGTAATTACTCTGTTAGAAAAAACTAAAACAAATGTGCTCTACTGCTTGGCACAACATGATCTACCTAGCTAGTAATAAAACCGAAGAAGCCGATGGAGGTCAACAAGAACCCGCCAGCGCAGAGGATCCCCCCATCCGACGAAGAGGCAATCCAAAACGCCTCGTGCACAGGAACACGTACCCCGACACTACAGCTTACATGCGAACCCGACCATGGGCACGGAGTCAAGGCCAACGTTGCAAACACAGACAGGTGCGCATGCAGCCCACAGCCTGGACGCAGCAGGAGGCCTGCTTTCCTGGAAGCTTAATTAGAGTTTTAGGGGATCGATTCTGCAAAATGTCAAAGCACATTTTAGACCAAACAAATCCAATTCTGTTTGAGATTCAGAAAAGACGACAAGAAAAATAAATCTCACGTCGGCCGGCACACTGTAAAGGGTGCAGTGTATGACTGGTCCTCGGTACGTAGCGAGCCTGCAGTGGTCGTGGTCCTAGTCGTAGAGACGGCGCTGCACCAGGAGCAGGTCTCTGCAGCCCAACGCGCCCGTCATGTGCGCAAAGCATCGACCGGCGTTTTGCTGCAAAGATGGACGAGGACAGCGAGTGATGTGGGCGTGCGAGGAGGGAGAGGCGCGGGCCGCGTCCGTGGTTGCATGCATGCGTATGCGTGCACAAGCTACTCGATCGGCGATGGAACGTGGGACTGTGCATGAATGGGAGGGCCAACTGTTGTGACCTTGATTGGGGCTCGGTCGTGCGGGGGAGTTATGAGGATTATATATGAGCCTAATTGGTTTCTGCCAAAATATGGCAAGCCAGCTATTGGCGCGTACGAAAAATTGGTTCCGCTCGAACCGTGGGCACGCCAACACGCGGCGTGGGCCGCCTGTTTTTCCCCAATCGCCAACTCCCGTCCCCACCGCCCTTTCACTTCCCCTCACGGTTCGCCCCAGAAAGGCTCGTTTGGTTGTCCTGGATCCCACCGGTATCCCCACCCCACCCTTTCCCTAGTACGCGGTCACCGGTGAAAAGCCATCTCAGCGCTATCCAACTGTGAATTTGGTGGATGCGCGCGCGCGCGCGAGAGAGAGAGATATCCTGCCCCATCCCTGTCAAATTCCTGGGCAAAAAATAAACTACCCCCGACTCTGTCACTACACCACAGCACCACAATCCCGACAGACATGTTGATCCGGAATCCAAGTTTCACCAATAGACAGTCGGACAGGAAAGACTAGTGCCGACCGACAACGTCTGTTGTGGAAGATTTCCCCGTGTCTCTCTCTCTCTCTCTCCTCTTGCTCCCATGGATCAGACCACTGCGGCCGTTCTGGCCGACTTCATCTCATCGCCGCACACATGTCTCAAGAAAATTACACCTGTGCTTATCCTGGAATTTCTCTCCCTGGCAACCAAACATAGCTGAAAAGAGGCTGGTGGAGCGTAGAAACTAGGTTGAGCATGGAAGAATATGGGTTTGCTCAGCCCCAACAGCACGCAAGGCAACCCATGGCACAACATTACCTAGTCCCCTGGCGAAGATCGACCCTCCTCCTGGATGCTATTGTTAAGCTGGGTGATCGACGGTTGCCGGCCGTCAAAGACACAAGGGTTGCAGAGTGCGCCGCGTGCCGCCACTCGAGAAATACGCCATGCATCCGGCGGGGGAGCACGAGCCGAGGAGCGGCACCAGGGTGAGCATGTCAGGCCAACTTCCCAAATCGTCCGGGTGTCCGTTTTGACTCAAACGGACAGACGAGACGGCCCAACGTGCGACCCCTTTCATAGAAGGAGTCTGTTTCTAGTCCAGCTCAATCCATTCCGGGCGCAAATTTGATCGGGCTTTGCGATCAAACAGGCACAAAACAAACGTGCATGCATTCTCTCATCATCCACCTCTGGCCAGTGTATCGGCCGTCCAACTACCTCCCACCGACCCCATATAATTCACACGAATGGGCGGGCCCGCCGGTCAGCCACCCAGCCACCCCCGGCCGCATCCTTTTTTAGGGCAAAGTCGTGGACTGGCCGTTCCATTTCCCCACCGCGTCCACGCCATTGCTCCCTCCCACCCAGACAGCAACTCCTAGCCTAGCACCCCCTCCCCACCTCGCGCCCTGCAGACCATGGGCTTCTGGAGGTGGGTGGCCGGGAAGAAAGCCAAGCACGGCCACGAGGCGGAGTCGTCGTCCGCCTCGTCTAGAAGCGCGGCCACCCATTGCACCTCACCGACAGTGTTCTTGATCTTACTTTCGGCAGCCGTGCCATGCTTTCGGTCGTACGTCAAGGTCGACATCTACTGGCACCCCGTTGTTGTGATCCGATGCCCCCCCCCCCCCCAATGGGTGGCAACTGAGCCCAGATCGGGTGCCCATTCCCCATGTCCCTGCGAGCGGCCGCGCCCGCCTCAGGAGATCGCCAGCTGTCCCGCGCCAGTACCTTACCAACTGGCGCTACGACGTCGACTCACCCCTCTGGGACACATGGTTCCAGGACGAGCACGACATGCATCGGCAAACTTTCTTTGCCCGCCGTGCTCGTAGCCCGCCAGGCGCGCCTTGTGTGTGCGCATCAAGCACGCCCAGAGTATGCGGCCTGACGCCGATGCCCTCTTCCCTCCCCGTCGCCGCCGGCACCTCCACCTCCCACCATGACAGCCGGGGATGAGGAGCGGCTGGTGTAGGCCATGATGAAGGACTCCAAGAAGGAGTACAAGCGCAGCCATGAGGAGCAATTGGGGGGAGGGGGTGGAGGAGATATTGGCGCTCTCGACCGCGGGAGATGTCTACGCGCACACAAAGTTTGGGATGCGGACGCGCGTTGTGTGCATTGACATGTGAACTGCCAAAACCGGACACGGGCATCCGTTTTGCCAACCCAAACGGACAAAATTCAGGCAAAATGGACATTCGTTTGGGATCGATGGTTGGAGTTGGCCTCATGCCATAGCCC
Source organism: Triticum aestivum (assembly GCF_018294505.1). Classification (NCBI taxonomy): domain Eukaryota; kingdom Viridiplantae; phylum Streptophyta; class Magnoliopsida; order Poales; family Poaceae; genus Triticum; species Triticum aestivum. The sequence continues at coordinate 655,217,015 of NC_057795.1, read as the reverse complement.
ACGACAAAATGGGCATCCAGCCAGCAAGTGTTTCATGGATTAGGGCGCCGGATCACAGTACAAGCATAGTGATTGGTGAGGAAGCCCATGGCGCGCCGTCGTCCAACTAGCATCGGTCTTGCAGCGCCAACCACGTGAACTTTTTTATCCTCAAGGGCGCCCAAGCTTTCCAGGTTAGCTACCAAGTAACATGATTTGGGGGAGTATATGTCGCTTTCCGTCCAACGCCATGTGTGAGTGTCAGGCTCGTCGGTCCGTCAGGATGGTATGGCCGAATGGGCGTAATAGCTCAATATATTCCACCACTGCCGCAAGGGAGAGGGCACCGTGGATGTGGCAGATCCACGAACCTTGGAGAGGCCATATGCCCTCAGCCATGGTGCGAATCGCACGGTGACGCCGGGGAACAAGAGAAACAAGGGTGGTAGGGAGCAAAATCCGAAATAGACAAACCATCCACCCAGTGATCCGCCCAGAATTTGCAGGATCTGCCATCGCCGATGATCCAGACGGGAGAGGTGCGAAAGATGGCGTGGGAGTCCGGTTGGGTCACATGGCAGCTGGAGCTAGATCCAGGGGCGAGACGACCAGCACCAGCGGGTGCGAAAAGCGATCCCAAATCGCCATACATCAGGATCACGAGCATGCCCTGGTCATGAGCCCACACAAGGCAATGGCCGCCATTGGCATCGCAACGACCATGCATGCCAGAGGCAGTGGCGAAGGCAGAAATTTTTTATAGGTGTGGCGGAGTTCATGAAGGACGAAAACAACAATGTATAATATAATCAAGATGTGCCCTAGTTAATATAACTGATAATATAACTATGTGCAGATTGTCATCTGAGTAGATTAGAACAACAAATTCACTGGTCGTATACAAATAATCAAAATTAACCGTTTGTATATAACTAGCCAAAATTATAAAGATTGATGTTTGATAGTTTATGGACTATAAAAAATTGGACAAAAGGATTACTCTAGAAATTTTTTAGAAATCCCTGCGTGTCTCTGACTATGAAAAATTCGGAAATTTTCCATGCCAACAAATCCCTGCGTGTCTCTGATGCCAAACAAATTCGGAAATTCAGACCAATATATTTGCTTAATTTTAGCTTTAAAATCATTACAAAAGTGTTGATGAATAGGTTGAGTACATTTATCAAACCAATAATTTCCCCTACTCAATTTGCCTTTATCAAAGGTAGATATATCATGGAGATGGTGGTGGTGCCCCATGAGGCTCTAAACACTATTCATCATAAAAAAACAGAGTGCAGTTTTGTTTAAAGTGGATTTTGAGAAAGATTATGACACAATAAAATGACCATTTGTATACAAAATGTTGAAATTAAAACAATTCCCGGACAAATGGTGTGATTTGGTAATGCACACTATGATTGGAGGGCATGTTGGGATTAAAGTGAATGGCGGTGTAGGTCCTTGTTTTAAAACCTACAAAGGATTGCGGCAAGGTGATGCCATGTCTCCTTTCCTGTTTGATTTAGCAGTTGTTGCCTTAGCCATTATTTTGGATAAAGGCAAACTTGTTGGATATGTAAAAGGAGTTATGCCTGAATTTGGGAACAATGGTGAACATGCTTCAATATGTTGATGACACCATCTTTCCGATCCAGGTTGATGAGGAGAGTGCTAGAAATTTAACTTAATCGCTTTTGAGCAAATGTCTGGATTGACAATAAACATCCACAAAAGTGAGGTTCTCTTATTTTGTGAGGCTAGAGATAAAAGATATCTATACCAAGAAATCTTCACTTGTAAAAAAGGAGATGTCCCATTTAAATATCTGGGACTACCTGTCTCTGATGTGAGACTGGGAAATAAGTTCTGGAAGGTGGTCACTCAGAAAATTGAAAAAAAGGTGTGCTTGCTGGCAAGGGAGATTGTTGAATATGGCAGGGAGAGTAACTGTGGTTCAATCCTGCCTATCCAATATCCCTATCTATATGATATGTTTCTACCCTTTGCCAGTAAGTGTCAGAAAGAAAGCTGGTCTTTTTAGAGCCAGATTAGTGTGGCAAGAGAAGGAAGATAAGAAAATATCATCTGGTAAATTAGAAAACTTGTTGCCTCCCCATACACTTGGGAGGTTTGGGGATTTTTAAATTTAGAGTTGATGAATAAGGCCCTCCTAGCCAAATGGTTCTGGAAACTACAAACTGAGGAAGGAATTTGGATAAATATTCTGCTTAACAAATATGTAAAAGGGAAATGCATCTCTGGGATAAAAAAAGACCTAGAGATTCCCAGTTCTGGGGGAGTCTTATGCAAAGAAAAGACCTATTCTATCAACTTGTTAAGAAAAAGTTAGGAGATGGTAGAAACACCAGATTTTGGGAAGACTGGTGGGTGGAATCCAAGCCCTTGAAGGAGGCCTACCGCAGTTTCTATAATATGAGCCTTGATCATGGTATTTCAGTGGCAGAAGCTATAAACATGGGATGGAGTGGCTTCACTTTTAGAAGAACTCTAATTGGTGATAAATATCGTCTTTGGACTAGCCTTAAATTGAGGTGTGAGGAGGTGAGGATGCATGATGGAAAAGGTCAGCCCCAATGGTTGCTAACAGCTGACAGAAAAATTTCGGTCAAATCTTTGTATCTTTTCCTTGTTAAGACTGATGTGGGGTTCCCTAACAAATTTTTTGGAAAATCAAAGTTCCTGTGAAAAATTAAAATGTTCTTTTGGGTCATTGCTAGAAAAAGCATTTTAACTAAAGGCAATCTAACTAAGAAGGGTTGGAAAGGGAAGCAAGGATGTGTTTACTGTGGACAGGATGAAAATATTGACCACCTATTCTTCTCCTGTTCTGCTGCCATGCTACTTTGGAGCTTGGTGAAATGTTCATTTGATTTAAGGTCAACCCCTGGGGGATTAGATGAATGTCTCAACATATGGGTCAAAACGTTTCGGAAGCCTGAGAAAAAACTAATTCTAGTTGAGGTTTATGCCTTGTTTTGGTCCATATGGAAATGTAGAAACGATATTATCTTTCGTGGGGAAAAAGTTAATGATCCAATGACTTTGGTGAAACTAATGTGTAAATGGATTGTGGATTGGTCTATTTTACAGGGAAAAAAATCAAGAGCGAAATCTTCTAACGTTGGGGGCAAAGCTGGTCGAGCGGGTAGCAAATGAGGGGCGTCGCAAGGCTGGAGGCCGGGGGTTCAGAGACTGGGAGGCTGGCGTGTTCAACTCGCATTTCCCCCTTCCTCCGCTGTTTCGGTGGCAACACATGTAATAAATGTGTACTTGTTCGATTCCGGGCTGCGTTCCCTCTATCTGCCGCATTCTGAAAAACTGCAATAGTAGTTAAAAAAATACTTTCCCTGGGCAGTAGTAGCAGTAGTATTAGCTTCGTTGAAAGCACTGCGCTAAGTTTGGAATTTAGTTTCGTTTGGTTGATTTCATTAATGAAATCGGAGGGGAAGCCCCTCTTTTGTTTAAAAAAACAACCATTGGATCAGAAACGCATCATGATTCATGCAGTGTCCTCATGGCTCTCGCGGCCCGTCATGGCCTCCTGCCGTTGGTAGGGAGTAAAGCGATGCTGCCTTTTTTTTGAAAGGGGCCATGCTGCCTTGTCCATGTGGGCTTTTTCTGATCTATTCTTTTCTCCACGTTAGTTGATTTTTTGATCAGCATATAGAATGATAAACGGAATCAAACAGCAGCGAGAGGATTGGCTCGAGCATAGGCCGAGTCACTCAAACACCGAAGCTAATAGCAAGTCCTGGTCGCAACTTTGGAAAGTGAAAATACCTTCAAAGGTTAAGGTTTTTGTTTGGAGACTAGCCCAGATGTCACTTCCTACGGGGTCCCTCCGCCATGAGCACAATATGGCCACGTCCCCTGAGTGTGGCCTATGTCAGGAAGGGTATGACTCTTGGCGCCACTCCCTGTTCGAGTGCCGAATGGCACGTTGCGTATGGGCACTATGTGATGATGAAATTGTGGAGCATATAATATCAAACATAACTGAAGATGCACGTCTATGGCTCTTCTGTCTATTTGACTCAACGAACCAGCATGATCTTGCTAGGGTTCTAATCACCGTGTGGGCCATATGGTGGGCGCGGAGGAAAGCGATCCATGATGATGAATTTCAGAGTCCATTATCTACCATGTGTTTTGTGAACAGGTATCTCGAGGATCTTCAGATAGCCACAAAACGAGAACCAATGAAACATTCAGGTGAAGCAACACCAAGAGGGCGGAGATGGATACCACCAGGCGAAGACGCGGTAAAGATCAATGTTGATGGAGCAGTCTCCCGCTCAAGAAGGAAGGGGCAAGCGCGGCAATATGCAGGGACAAAGATGGCTGCTATATCGGCTCGTCGGCGGTGGTTTTTGATGGCCTAGTGGAGGCAGCAAGTTTGGAAGCTCAAGCATGCAACGAGGCCCTCGCCCTTGCCCAAGATCTCCTACAATCACATGTGATAATAGCTTCAGACTGCGTGCAAGTCGTCTCAGATATTAATGGCTCTGCACGGTCTTCTTCTTATGCTTTTGTTTTGGATGAGATTAGAATTAGAACTTTAGATTTTGTTAAAGTAGTTTTTCGCTTTGAGAATGGGGAGGCAAATGTAGAGGCACATGCCTTGGCAAAGGCAGCCTCGGCACTCCCTGTTGGTCGACATGTGTGGCTAGGGAACTTACCAGACATTATCTGTATTCCGCCTGTTTTGCTTGATGAATAAAGCCCTAGTTTCACCTCAAAATTTTTTTGATTTTTTGAGTTTTTGTATGTTTTTACTCTCTTTTTCTTATTGAGACGCATTTTTTCTTATTTTCACGAGTTAGTATGTGTTCCTTTTTGCCCCTATCTCACCTTTACTTCAGTTCTAATTTGTTTAATATTTTTTATTGACTATTTTTTAATTTATGTCTGTACGAGGAGCGAAGGTGTGCGATTTCAGTGTTTTATGTTGTTATCATATAAATACTCACAAGTATATCATTGCGTGTCTATTACTAGAAATGCAACTGCAAACGTTGTAACTCGGCCGTAATTGAGTTGGCATAAAATGATTGCAACTGCAGTCGAGAGGGGTGTTGTTGGGTCAGTTGCATGTCCACGACTAAATATGCAACCGCAAGCCTGCAACTCGACTGCAATTGCAAGGGTACAAAGCGACTGCAATTGGGGTCATAAGGGGGGTTCTCCGGGCCAGTTGCATGTGTACCACTAGACATGCAACTGCGAGCGTTAACTCGACTACAACTACACAGGCACAAAGCAACTAAGATTGTGATCGGGAGATGAGTTGTCGCGCGGGGCCAGTTCCATGTACAACTCTAGACATGCAACTGCAAGCATTGTAACCTCACTACAACTGCAATCACTGTAACATATATACAAGTGGCGTGTTTTTATGTCTGTACATACGTGCCCGTTTGGGAGCATGCACATACATTGAACCGGTGCCAAAAAGGGAAAAACTGCAAGCGCGATGCAATGATTCTCAAACCGTATGATGGGGTGACCAAACCGTCCACAATCAAGCTTGACACAATTGAGATATGGATACAAATTCATGATGTTCCAGATTTGTATGCTCACCTTACTACACCTCTCACTGCTAAGGTGGGTGAATTGTTGTTTGCTGAGCCAGAATCACAAGATTTTACTGGTAATTTCTATCGTGTTTGGGTTAGAATCAATGTCACGGAGCCGCTGAAGAATGATGTGTCCATGATCTGTGATAGCAAGTGCCAGATATACAAAGCGTAGCAGTTTTAGCATGCTCCCTCTTACCCCCTCTTTTCACATGAGAGGTAAGAGTATATAATATATCTCATTAATTAGTGGCAGGGTTAACTCTTACCTTCTTACGTCACATGTAAAAGAAGGGGTAAGAGGGAGCATGCTAAAATTTGCCTACAAAGAGAAGTATGAAAAACTGTTGGACTGGTGTGCGTGTGTGGGATGCTTGGGCAATTACACAGAGAACATGACAGTGGACTCCATCCTATGTCGGCGTTGATCTTTAAGGAGCTGAGGGTGTCATGGTTTATGAGGATTATTGGTCGTGGGCAGGAGGCGGACGAGGTCGCCTCAGAGGTCGAATGGGTGGATGGAGCAGCAGATGTGGCCCAACTACGACAGGAACTCACGACCAGGAAGATGGAGACCTAGCAGCAGTGACTACTGATGTTGATATGGCAGAATCGAGCACGAAAATAGTAGAGAGAACCGAGGGTGGTCATGGCAAATGATGGTGGCATGATTCCAGAGGACCCGAAAGGCAACCAACTAGCAATTATCCCTCATGATGGTTTTGTAACTAGCCCCCCCCCCCCCCCCCCCCCAAGAGACCCCAAGGGGTCCAGAGCAAATGATGGAAAGGATAGCACAAGCATGGCACGAAAAAACTTGACGGACTCCCTGGAGAGGCGCCGCCGAGCCCGATGAGTGTCTTCTGTTGGAAATGTCGCGACAGTCCGAGAACCCCACAATTACGCATTGAAGATTGACCCTACCGTCTTGTGTGTCGTCGAAACTCAAATAAGTGGAACACACCTCTTGCTAGTACTCTTGGATATGATAAAGCTTTTGCTATAGATTGTCAAGGTAGAAGTGGTGGTGTAGGCATTTTTGGTATAATAATATTATTGTTAAGATTTTGGGTGACCTGGTGTATTACATTGATTTTAAATGGAGGACACGGGTAGTGCCCGTTGGAGATTTATATGCGTGTACGGCGAAGCTCAAACTAACTTGTGTAACCAAACCTAGGATTTATTAAAATGAATAGACACTCTGAGTGATCTTCCCTGGTTGTGCATGGGCGATTTCAATTTAGTGTTACGTCCGGAAGAACATGAAGATGTTGCTGACCGTAGCAATGCTCGGATTCAGGGGTTTAGAGATGCGGTTGATGTTGCATGTTTTTTGATTTAGGCTATCAAAGGCCGTTTTTGGACCTTTGAGAAAAAGGTTGCCGGAGCAGGTTGCATTAGGGTGAGATTAGACCGACCGCGCTCTAGCTAATGTGGACTGGATGATATGTTCCTATGTCAAATTTTCCATATGCGCACAAGTCTAAGCGACAAGTCACGTACGGTCGCGCAGACCCAGCCTATAGCACAGCCTGGTTCGGCACTTCGGCCTGCTGCCGAGCCTTGCCAGCGCACCAGCCAGCCCTTTCGCGCGCCTGGACCTCCATCCTGCATGCTTGGGCATTGCTGCCACCTCATGCCTGGACAGCACGCCCATGGACTCTACCTCGCACACGCTCTGAATTAGGTTTGTGGGTTGCAGTACTCTTTTTCTCTTTTACATAACTGTAAAATGTGTTTCTGGTATAAAATATTGATTTGTTCTGTTAGCCCATTGTGTCATGTTTCCTTCCTTTGGACCATTATAGTTCCCAAATTCTGTTTGGCGGCTGTATTTGGTACGCGGCGCCCACAATCGATACGGGGCAACCCATTTTGCACTATAGCGGCAGTCTTGTTTTTTCTAAATCTCGCCGTTTTTGTATATTGTTTGTTTCTGTCTTTTTTTGTTATTATTTTTCCATTAATTTTCATGAATTTTTTGCTTTTCCAAATTTGTTAACTTTCTTCATGATTTGTTATTATTTTTCCATTTTAATTTTCATGATTTGTTTTTGTTTCAAGTTTTCAAATTCTTTTTTCCAAATACGTGAACTTTTTTCTCTCAAATATGTGAACCTTTTTTTCAAAATGGATGAACTTTCTTCAAATCTGCAAACTTTTTCCAATTTCTTGAACTTCTTTTTCCAAAATCAATTAAATTTTTTAAATTCATGAACTTAAAAAAATCATATTCATGAACTTTTTTGCAGAGCAATGAACTTTTTTGAGATTCACGGTTTTTAAATTCTTTGAACCTTTTAAAAATAACTTTGTTTTTTTCAAACTGCTGATGTTTCCCAATAGTCAAACCGGTCAACAATTTGATCTGTTACCCAAGCAAAGGAAGGGCGGGGAGCGATTGGGCCGGCACATGCGGAAGGCGAGCGTGAACGCTGGTTCTTCCACCGAGCGCTCGAAGAGCTGAATAGGAGCTCCCATTGTACTTGCCCATTACAATTGTGGCATATCACATTGGTTTCTGCACTCCTATGTAATGACTCCAAACACATGAGTTTTCACACTTGGGGGGGGGGGACTATCAATATATTCATCTTTAATAATGGCAGTACAACGAATACTATAAATAATAAAAATTACATCTAGATCCGTAGAACACCTAACGTTGACTACAAACACTAAAGCGAACAGAAGGCACACCACCATCACCGCCCCTCCTTCACTGGAGCCAAGGAAAACTTGTTGTAGTAGACAGTCGGGAAGTCGCCGTGCTAATGCCTTATAGGACTAGGGCACCAGGACAACAACCGTCCACGTTGAAGAGTAGTGTAGATCAGAAGGATCCAACCAGAAAACACAGAAACATGGACGAACAACGACCAGATCCGAGCAAATCCACCAAGGACAGATCTGTCGGAGACACACCTCCACTGAAGAAAATATGCCCTAGAGGCAATAATAAAATTATTATTTTATATTTTCTTATTCATGATAAAAGTTTATTATTCATACTAGAATTGTATCGATCAGGAACTTAAATACATGTGTGAATACATAAACAAATACCATGTCCCTAGTAAGCCTCTACTAGACTAGCTCGTTGATCAAAGATGGTTAAGGTTTCCTAACCATAGACATGTATTGTCATTTGATAACGGGATCACATCATTAGGAGAATGATGTGATGGACAGGACCCATATGTTAGCTTAGCATATTGATCGTTCAGTTTATTGCTATTGCTTTCTTGATGACAAATACATATTCCTTCGACTATGAGATTATGCATCCCGGATACCGGAGGAACGCCTTGTGTGCTATCAAATGTCGGAACGTATCTGGGTGATCATAAAGATTCTCTACAGGTATCTCCGAAGGTGTTTGTTCAGTTGGCATAGATCGAGATTAGAATTTGTCACTCCGAGTATCGGAGAGGTATCTCTAGGCCCTCTCGGTAATAGACATCATAACAAGCCTTGCAAGCAAAGTGACCAAGGAGTTAGTTGCAAGATGATGTATTACGGAATGAGTAAAGAGACTTGCCAGTAACGAGATTGAACTAGGTATGAAGGTATCGTCGATCGAATCCCGGGCCAGTAACGTACCGATGGACAAAGGGAGTTACGTATGTTGTCATAAGGTTCAGCCGATAAAGATCTTCGTAGAATATGTAGGAACCAATATGGGCATCCAGGTTCTGCTATTGGTTATTGACCGGAGAGGTGTGTCGGTCATGTTTACATAGTTCTCGAACCCGTAGGGTCCACACGCTTAACGTTCGGCGACAATATAGTGTTATATGAGTTATATGATTTGGTGACCGAATGTTGTTCGGAGTCCCGGATGAGATCACAGACATGATGAGGAGCTCCGGAATAGTCCGTAGGTAAAGATTAATAAATAGGACATGATATTTGGACATCGAAAGAGTTTCGGGGGTACCAGATAGTCATCGAATCCCCGGAAGGGGTTCTGGGAGGCCCTGGGAGGTCTATGGGCCTAATGGGCCAAGGAGAGGCACACACCAGCCCACAAGGGGGCTGGTGCACCCTCTCCTTGGCCGTCGGCCCAAGAAGAAGTAAAGGGGGCGCCACCTCCTCCTGCCTTCCTCTCCTTGTGGGAGAAAGGAAGGGGGGACACCTCCTCCTTCCTTTCCCTGGCGCCAAAAGAAGGAAAGGGGTCGGCCTAGGGCAGAAGCCTAAGTAGGATTCTGACCTACTTGGGGCGCCTGTTTGCTGCTCCCCTCTCCCCCTGACCTATATAAACATGGGAGGGGGCGCCACACTTAACCACGATAACCTCTTAGCCGTGTGCGGCGCCCCCCTCCATAGTTTTGTCTCTCGGTCATATTTTTGTTGTGCTTAGGAGAAGCCCTGCGGAGATAGCTTCACCATCACCATCAACACACCGTCGTATTGCCGGAACTCATCCACTACTTCCCCATCTTTCGGATCAAGAAGGCGAGGACGTCACCGAGCTGAACGTGTCCTGGACACAGAGGTGTCGTATGTTTGGTACTCGATCGGTTGGATCGCGAAGAAGTTCGACTACATCAACTGCATAACTAAACGCTTCTGCTTATGGTCTATGAGGGTACGTAGACACACTCTCCCCTCTCGTTGCTATGCATCTCCTTCATAGATCTTGCGTGTGCATAGAATTTTTTTGTTTTCCATGCAACATTCCTCAACAGTGGCATCCGAGCCAGGTGTATGCGTAGATGATATGCACGAGTAGAACACAAAGAGTCGTGGGTGGTGATAGTCATACTGCTTACCACCAACGTCTTATTTTGATTTGGCGGTATTGTGGGATGAAGCGGTCCGGACCAACCTTACATGTCCACACAAATGAGATCGGTTCCACCGACACACATGCAACTATTTTTGCATAAAGGTGGTTGGCGGGTGTCTGTTTCTCCTACTGTAGTTGAATGGAATTTGAGTACAGCCGGTCCTTGAAGATGGTTAAAATACCAAACTTGATGAATCACAGTTGTTGTTTTTGCGTAGGTAAGAACGATTCTTGCTAGAAGCCCGTAGTATCCACGTAAAACTTGCAACAACAAAGGAGAGGACGTCTAACTTGTTATTGCAGGACATGTTGATGTGATATTGTCAAGACGTGATGTGATATATGTTGATGTATGAGATGATCATGTTTTGTAATATCGACAATTGACAGGAACTTTAGGGTTGTCACTTTATTGTATGAAGTTCAAACACCATGTAATTGCTTTACTTTATCGCTATGCATTAGCAATAGTTGTAGAAGCAATAGTTGGCAAGACGACCTCGACGCAACGATGGATATCAAGGTGTCAAGCCAGTGACGGTGGAGATCGTGATGATGCTTTGGAGATGGAGATCAAATGCACAAGATGATGATGGCCATATCATTTCACATATTTGCATGTGATGTTTATCTTTTATGCATCTTATTTTGCTTAGAACGACGGTAGCATTATAAGATGATCCCTTCAATAAATTTCAAGATAAAAGTGTTGTCCCGGGGTATGTGATGGAAATATTCCCCAGAGGCAATAGAAAAATGGTTATTATTATATTTCCTTAATCATGATAAAAGTTTATTATTCATTCTAGAATTGTATTGACCGGAAACTTAAATATATGTGTGGATGCATGAACAAATACCGTGTCCCTAGTGAGCCTCTACTACACTAGCTCGTTGATCAAAAGATGATTAAGGTTTCGTAATCATAGATATGAGTTGTCATTTGATAATGGGATCACATCATTAGGATAACGATGTGATGGACAAGACCCATCCGTTAGCTTAGCATATGATTGTTCAGTTTATTGCTACAACTTTCTTGAATGTCAAATACACGTTCCTTCGACCATGAGATCATGCAACTCCTGAATACCGGAGGAATACCTGGTATTCTATCAAACGTCACAACGTAACTAGGTGATCATAAAGATGCTCTACAGGTATCTCCGAAGGTGTTTGTTGAGTTGGCATGGGTCAAGATTGGAATTTTTCACTCCGAGTATCAGAGAGGTATCCGTGGTCCCTCTCGGTAATACACCTCATAAGAAGCTTGCAAGCAAAGTGACTAAGAAGTTAGTTACGAGATGATGTATTACGGAACGAGTAAAGAGACTTGCTAGTAACGAGATTGAAGTAGGTATAGAGATACCGGCGATCGAATCTCGGGCAAGGTACATACCGATAGACAAAGGGAATTACGTATGTTGTCATAACGGTTCGACCGATAAAGATCTTCGTAGACTATGTAGGAACCAATATGGGCATCCAGGTTCTGCTATTGGTTATTGATCGGAGAGGTGTCTTGGTCGTGTCTACATAGTTCTCGTACCCGCAGGGTCGACATGCTTAACGTTCATTGACGATATAGTGTTATATGAGCTAGATGATTTGGTGACTGAATGTTGGTCGGAGTCCTGGATGAGATCATGGGCATGACAAGGAGCTCCGAAATGGTCCGGAGGTAAAGATTGATATATAGTATGATGCTATTTGGACACCGTAAAGATTTCGGAGTGAACCGAGTATTCATTGGATTACCCGAAGGGGTTCTGGAAGGCCACGGGAGGTCTATGGGCCTAATGGGCCAAGAGAAGGAACGCACCATCCCACAAGGGGTTGGTGCGCCCCTACCTCTAGGCCGCCAGCCCTAGAAAGGAAAAGAGGGAGGGGTAAGCCCTACCGCCATTCCCCTCCAGATGAGGGAAAGGAAAGAGGGGGGGGATCCCCTCCTGCCTTCTCCCTGGTTCCATATAAGGAAGGGGGCGCAACTAGGGCTAGGAGCTCAAGTGGGATTCGGCCCCACTTGGGGCGCCTCCTGGCAGCCTCCCCTCTCCCCCACCTATATATATATATATATATATATATATATATATATGTGTGTGTGTGTGGGAAGTGGGTGCCAGACATAACCACGACAATTATTAGCCGTGTGCAGCGCCCCCCTCCACTGTTTATACCTTCGATCATATTCTCGTAGTGCTTAGGCAAAGCCCTACGGAGATACACTACTGCAGGATGCTGCTAACGTGACACTATGATTAGAGACCCTTCGAAGAAACTGTGGGCGATGCAAAAATCACAAACGGTGGTGTAAAAAACCCGTCAAAAATGGTGCAAAACGTTTGCGATGACGGATGCATCAGACACGGTTCAAATTTTGGTTGCGTGTGGGATTCAAGGCATACGGTTCAGTTCAACTAATTGTTTCCGATGAGTAGGAACCACTACACCACAACACTACACCCCCAACAGCCAGGTTGGTCGGGAATACAAGTTATGCCAACCCATAGTCGGTCGGGAAAGACTATTGCCGACCGACCCTGTCTGTTGGGGGAAATCCAGACAGGAAAACCCTTTCCCGACCGACATATCTTTCCCGGCTCACTGCTTGTTGGCTATGGTGTATCTTTCCCGACCAACTTTCTGTTGGGCCTGCCTTGGGCCTTTCCCGACCAACAGTCCGTTGGGGCTTCCTTGGGCCTTTCCTGACCGACTATTTGATAGAGTATTCTTTCTCGACCAACAATCCATTGGGTCTGCCATGGGGCTTTCCCGACCGACTATCAAACATGCTATTCTTTCCCGACCAACTTTCAGTTGGGCCTCACATTAGCCTTTCCCAACCACCTATCAGGTTGGGTTTTGTTTTGCCAACCATGCATCATCCGTTAGCCCTCCCATATAGCTGGATTTTATGTTAGCAACAAAATATCAATCAAGTTACATAATTCATTACACTAACATGCATGTCATAGAACAATATTAAACCAAAACCAAACAATAATCATACATTCATTAATTTTCACATCAAAATTTCCCATAAACTAATTTAACTAATTAACTAGAGCAAACATTATGGTTCACTATTTGAGAGCAAAAATATGTCGCTTTGTTTTCTGGAATTTGATCTAGAGGCACATGATCTATATTGGCTCCTGGTAGTGGGCAACTAGATGCCCACCAAGATCCTTCCATCATTCTCATACTTAACATAAAAGCCTTCCTTCTTCATCTCATTGATCCATATTTTCCCATCGACATCCTCTAGCTTGAACATGTGCAAGTTAAAATACCAAGTTAATATCCTATAGCATAGCCGGAGAACTTGATATTTTCTCTAAGCTGCCTTCAACTAAGAGAATTCATTATCACTAGCATGAAAGGAGGTACCCTTGGTATTTTTGCGCATTGGGCTGCAAACAAGAGCATATATTTTTCATATCCGAATATAAATCTCCAGACTGCGATTAGAAATGTAGAACTGTGTTGTAGGTATTATTATAGCAGCAAACAATATCAGCCTCTGAACTGAATGTTTATGGCTATCCGAAGGTAGAGCAAGGCAGAGTTATGAAGATAGAGACATCAAATGGGTTTAAATGACAAAACGGAGACATGTAACATTCTGTCAGGACCCTACCCGGTTATACCTACGTAGGTGTTTTTTTCCAATTGAACTTCACTGATGGAGGTTTGAGAAAAGAAGATGAAGCAGAGCATGTACTACACACACAGTACCACCCAGGATCCAAGATGAAGCAGAGCATGTACTACACACAGTACCACCTAGGATCGAACTTGACTGGTGGAGTTGTGAGAAAAGAAGATGAAGCAGAGCATGTACTACACACACAGTACGACCCAGGATGGTGTGAGATTGAAATTAGCCTCTAAGAGAGAAACATGCAAAAAATATAGTAACATTCCCAAAGAACTGAAAACCCCATATAGTTTTCATATATGAATTTGAATCCCTAGACTGCAATTGGAAATGTAGTCGTGTAGGTATTATCATTATAACAACAAAATATCAGGCTTTGAACTGAATGTTTTTGCCTATCTGATGGTTCAAGACTCATGAAGATAGAGACATCAATTATTTGATTTTAAATGACAGACCTGAGATACATAAGATTTTGTCACCCGCTGGCCTCTACCCAGTGATATCGGAGGGTGCTATGTATGTAGGTGTTTTTTTGCCGCTCTAACTTAACTGATGGAGGTTTGAGAAAAGAAGATGAAGCAGAGCATGTACTACACGCACAGTATGACCCATGATCGAACTTGACTGATGGAGGTATGAGAGAAGAAGATGAAGCAGAGCATGTACTACACGCACAGTACCACCCAGGATGATGTGGGATTGAAATTGGCCTCTAAGAGAGAAACATGTAAAAATATATGTAGTAACATTCTCAAAGAATTGAAAACCCCATATAGTTTTAATATCTTAATTTGAATCTCTAGTCTGCAATTGGAAATGTAGCCGTGTAGGTATTATCATTATAATAGCAAAATATCAGGCTTTGAACTGGATGTTTTTGCCTATCTGAAGGTTCAACAAAACTTGTGAAGATAGAGACGTCAATTATTTGATTTTAAATGAGAGAGCTGAAATACGTAAGATTTTTTAATCCGTTGGCCTCTACCCAGTGATATGGGAGGGTGCTATGTATGTACGCGGTGTTTTGACGGTCCAACTTAACTGATCGAGGGAGGTCTGAGAAAAGAAGATGAAGCAGATCATGTATTTCATGCACAATAGCACCCCTAGATGGTGTGAGATTGAAATTAGCTAGAGAGCAGACACGTACTGCACGAGGGAGGAGACGAGGAGAGGACTTGGCGGAGAGCAGCAGCAGCTAGGGTTCCGGTGCCACCTCCATGGGGCCACTGGTATCACCGTCGCCATAGTTTCTTGGCTGGTTATTGAGGCAGTAGCCGTGAAAATAGTCGAATTAGTGCCCGACGGCCTGCATCAAGGAACACAATAGACATACATGGTCAAAACTAGATACAAACAAAATAACCAGTCTTCACTTCAGATTCAAATCATACGCACCCACAACCCGGCCATGGTAGTGCTTGAGTGCTTGTTAGAGAAGGATGCACAGCTACAGGGTGACGCTCGTTTCAACGCCGAGCTAGCTTCACGGCCATATAATCTGGTACCAGTCGATAGTGAACTGGTAAAAGAACAGCAAGTACTCATCAGCATCATTTTTCATATATAACAAAAAGGCATGCATCTCTTGCTATAAATTGGTACTAGTGTAAAGCTTTTCAGTAAAACTACCATGTTTTGGTTCTGTAGGATCTAATGTATGTCTAGAGGGGGGAGGGGTGATTAGACTACTTGACCAAATAAAAATCTAGCCTTTTCCAATTTGAAGTCTTGGCAGATTTTAGCAATTTTACACAAGTCAAGCAATCAGCCTCCACATGCAAGTCTAAGAGTATAGAAGCAGAATGTAAAAGATTGCACATGAAGGTAAAGGGAGGAGTTTAGAGGAAGCAAACGCAATTGGAGACATAGAGATTTTTAGCGTGGTTCCAATAGGTGGTGCTATCGTACGCCCACGTTGATGGAGACTTCAACCCATGAAGGGTAACGGCTGTGCAGTCCACAGTGGGCTCCACCCATGAACGGTCCACGGAGAAGCAACCTTGTCTATCCCACCATGGCCATCACCCACGAAGGACTTGCCTCACTAGGGTAGATCTTCATGAAGTAGGAGATCTCCTTGCCCGTACAAACTCCTTGATTCAACTCCACAATCTTGACGAAGGCTCCCAAGTGACACCTAACCAATCTAGGAGACACCACTCTCCAAAAGGTAATAGATGGTGTGTTGACGATGAACTCCTTCCTCTTGTGCTTCAAATGATAGTCTCCCCAACACTCCTCTGTCATAGGATTGGATTTGGTGGAAAGATGATTTGAGTGGTAAGCAACTTGGGGAACGCTAGAGATCAAGATTTATGTGGTTGGAATGGATTATCTTGACCTCAACACATGAGTAGGCGGTTCTCTCTGAGAAAATGAATGCTGGAAGTATAGGCACGTTCTGATGGCTTTATCCTCGAATGAAGAAAGGGTGGAGGGGTATATAGAGTCTGCACACAAAATCTAACCCTTACACACAATTTACCAAACTTGGTGAGACCGAATCATGAAACTCGGTCAGACTGATTTAGTTCATAATGTGACCGTTAGGCATTTCGGTGGGACCGACATGTCAACTCGATGGGACCGATTTCTTTAGGGTTAGGGCATAACGTAATCTCGGTGAGACCGATTACACAAACTCGGTTGGACCGACTTTGGTAATAAGCTAACAAGAGAGTTTGTCAGGCAAACTCGGTGGGACCGATTCTCTCATCTCGGTGAGACCAAAACGTTATGAAGGGGAAACAGAGAGTTTGCATTGTGAACTCGATGGGACCGATTGCTCTTCTCGGTTAGACCGAAACGTTTGAAGGGAAATAGAGAGTTTGCAATCCCATCTCGGTGAGACTAAGATCCCTATCGGTGAGACCGAAGTTACTAGGGTTTTTGGCAGTGGCTATGTCAAATGAACTCGATGGCACCGGATAGATCAAATCGGTGGGGCCGAGTTTGAGTTTTGGTTTGGGACATATGTGGATATGAGAAAGTGGTTGAGGGATTTTGAAGCATGTCACTAAGCATTTTGAGCAAGCAAGCCATTAAGCAACACCTCATCCCCTTTTAATAGTATTGGCTTTTCCTATGGACTTAATGAGATCTTGGATCACTAAAAGTAAAATGTAGAGTCTTGAGCTTTAGAGATTGAGCCAATCCTTTGTCCTTAGCATTTTGAGGGGTCCACATTCCTAATCCATGCCATGCCAATCATTGAACTTTCCTGAAATATTCATCTTGAAATAGCACTAGTCCAATGAGCTATATGTTGTTAACAATTACCAAAAATACCCAGGGATAGTTGCACTTTCAATCTTCCCGTTTTTGGTAATTGATGACAACATATAGATCAAAGCTTCGACAAATGATAAATAAGATTGAAATACATCGTCGCTTTAAGAAGTATGTGATAAGCAAGAGCTCCCCCTAAATTTGTGCATTATTTAAGATTTCCTTTTGAATGCAAATGCACAATCGATTAGTATCATGGGTTACTCTTCCATGTCACATACATCTTGGTGGAGCGCTCAAAATGATAGCAAGTAAAAGCATGCACTCATCACCAAGCAAAGTGAATGATCATATATGGACATAAGAGATAATATCATCCAAGCAAACATTACAGTAGCATATGATCAAACACATGATCATACAAGTATCTCACACAAGCACACAATATGGTTCAACCAAACAAATAGCAAGAGAGACAAAAAGCAACCCTTTCTCTCGAAGCCTATGATCTATACATATTTCTCCCCCTTTGGCAACAAGTTACCAAAAAGTTCAAATATGCATAGTGCTATGCGTCTCTCGGGCTTTGTCTTCGGGAGGTGGTGTAGAGAGAACTCCAAGTATGAAGGCATTAGTCGATGTAGCTGGAGCTGGTGGAGTGGCTGCTGAAGGTGGCCCTGAAGCTGTAGCTGCTGGTGCTGATGTGGTAGCTCTAGTATCTGGTACAGGCACTACAGCTGACCTTTGACCTCTTGGCACTCTGTTAAATGCATCTGTAGTTGCCTTCCCTTTCTTCTCCTCTGCTTCCTCCTCGAGCTGCCCAACTGCTATCTGCATCTCAGTCACTTTCAGATCAAGATCATAGAATTTTTGTTCAATGATCCTCTCCAAGCTCTCCTGATTTTGAGTCAGGGTGGACAAGCCCTTCTCAATCCTCAAAGTTTATTGGATCAGATATCCAAGTTGATCTTGTTTGCTCTTCAAGAACACTTGAGATGCCTCTTCAGCACTTGGCATCTTTGCAGCATTTTCTGTCTTTGCCTTAGCTCTCTTCTCTTGTGCTTGCACTGATGAAGGTTCATTCTCATCCATTACAACTGTGTTGTCTTCAAATTCAGGGTAGAGAGGTAAATGCTCCTTGTCCAACAAGTAAGTGCCTGTGCCCATCTTTGAGTTGATGAGCACATGAATGTGTGGAGCATACCCACAAGATCTTTTCTGGTCAGCAGTTATCCTCTTGATTGTCTCTATAATCAGACTCATGACCTTAAATTTTTGAGGCACATCAAAAATGTGCAGCAAGTTGATTGAATGTCCTCTTATCATCCTATGATCTTCAGATTTGGGCAACAAAGTATGCCTTAAGATGGTGTTGATAGTAGGTAGACCAGACAACAAATACTTCACTAAGCCCAACTTATGAGTTTCCAGGGCTTCATCAGGAATTTCCCTATACATACTTGCCATGGAGTGTAGATCTTTCTTCTTCTTGGCATACACATCCAAATCATCCTCATGGTCTTCTGGAGCGTTGATCAATTTTCCCCATTCTTCAATAGTTGACTGGTACCTTGTACCTTCAGACATCCACACTATCCTTCCATCTCGATAGAAATGAGCAGTGGATTAGAATTGCATGATTAGCTCATCATTCCATTTGGCGAGCTTCTTTCCAACGAACTTGTCAACTCCACAAGATTTGAAGCTGTCATGTACACCTGGAAAGTGATCTTCATTCTCTTTGATATATTTCTAGTCAACCCATCTCATATCATAGACAATTGGCTTCTGGTCAAGCAGAATGGTCTCATAGAAATCTTGTTGTTCTTTGGTGTGGAACTTATAGTTCATAGCAGTTCTCCTTCTCACAACATATGGATCAGTCTGTCTCCAAAGTCTCAATCCTGCATCCTTTCTGATGTTCATGTCCTCTGCCACTGGATGAGTGTCATTGTGGTCTGGAATCTTTGGCTTAGCTTTCTGAGCACTTGGGCTTCAGCATCTTCTTCTTCATCCATTTCAGGCACTGGGGCCTTGTTCTTCTCCTCAGCAGGAATGTTTCTGGTGCTTCTCTTGGGTGCAGACTTGGTGGCTTGAGCAGTAGCTTTGGAAGAAGGTTTGGGATAAGAAGTAGCAGCCCCTGACTTTGATTGCATTTCCCATAAGCTTTTGTGAATTGGGTGCTGGTGCAACATCCTCTTCCTCTTCCTCTTCCTCTTCAGATGGATGTATCATCATGGAGGGCTTGCCTATGACTCTGGCAATGGTCTTTTTAACCCTCTCCTTCCTCTTCTTGCCATCTCCAGTCTCTTTGGGTTCAAGAGTGAATTCCATGGTTTCTCCTGTTGGAACTTTCCTTGGCTTTGACATTGGGACTCTCCTTGCTGGTGCCTTCTTGTTCATACCATGCTTTGTTGCAGCAACAGTGCCATACTCTTTCTTCAACACTTTATTCTTTGCGGTGGCCTCATCCTCAACAGCCACATAATTTTCATCCTCAGAATCTGAGGTTCTCTTCTTTCTTGTCCTGGTGGCTGCTTTGGGAAAGTTACTTGGTGTGCTCCTGCTGCCCTCATCATAGCTGCTTGAGGGACTAGTGCCCTCACTCATTTGCATTTTCTCTTTAGATTTATTATGGCTATCACTCTGGTTAGTCATCTTGGTAGGCAAACTGATAGCAGACCCTGTGAATAGATATAGATGAGGTAGCACTACTAGGGAAAACCTTATACACAAAGGTATAGCAGTAGCCTTGGTCAAAACACGGCACTAGCGCTACTTAGTAGTAGCGCTTGTTGCAAAACCACGCTACAACCATTGTTTTAGCAGTAGCATGTCTGCACAGAAAAGCGCTACTACTAAAATTCCCTCACTAGTGCCGGTAGGCTAGGAATAGTAGTAGCGGTTCTCCCGGGAGCACGCTACTGCTAAAAACTTTGTAGCAGCACATTTATGCTGTAGAGTGCTACTGCTATGAAAAAAAATAAGTAGAAAAGTAAATGAAAATGAAAGAAATAGAAAAAGGAGAAATGAAAAAAAGAAAATGTAAGGAAAACAAAAGAAAAAGAAAAATAAAACAGAAAGGAATAGCTGTAGCGCGTTTCTCTGGAACACGCTATAGCTATCTTAGCTATAGCGCGTGTAGGCAAAACGCGTTGCTGCTAGTTTGACTCAAATCCCGGCAGCCCAGGCTCAAAATTTCGCTAAGTCCTTTCCCCCCATCTCTACTCCCCCCTGTCCCCCAACTGCTGCATCGCCGCCGTCGCCCTGCCGCCTTCGACCACACCGCCACCGTCCGAGGTCGCCTTCGACCACACCGCAGCCGCCCGCCGCCTTGGACCACACTACCCCCGCCCGAGGCCGCCCTCGACCTCACAGCCGCCGCCCGAGGCCGTCGTCGACCTCACCGTCGCCTCCCTCGAGCTCACCGCCGCCGCCCTCGACCTCACCGCCGCCGCCCAAGCCAGAGCCTACCCTCGCCGCCGACCGTAAGGCTCTGCCTCTCCTGTCCCCTACCCTCCTCTCTCTCTCTGCTAGGGCAATTCATATATATGTTGATACTGTGTTGATGTTCATATGAACCCTAGGTGTTCATATGAACCCTAGAATTTTTTAGGGCAGTAGGCATTTTATAGCATTTAGGAAAAATGATTAGCAATTTTTTTAGGAAATTAGCTAAACTAAACATTAATGAAAATGCCTAAACAGTAATTCCATTTAGCTTTAAACTAATAGAGGGTATATAAATAATAGTAGCATTTAGATTTAAATTAACAGAGGCTATAAACAAAAAACACTTAGCTATAAAAAATATATTTGGACTACGGACCTGAATTTGTTCCAAATTTCATTCAAATGAAATTTGAATTATTTGGACTATGGACCTGACTATTTTTAAAGAAATTGGGTGTAGGTGATAAGGTCTTGCTGTGGAAATTTTGGTGAGGTCAGAAGGGTTAGAGAAAATGGAGTTCCTAGACTTTTAGCTTTAGACAAAAAACAAAAGTATTTAGCTATAAATAAAAAAAACAGTAGCTATGGCATTTAGCTATAAACAAAAAACAGAATTGTTTTTCTTTTCAAAAACTTGGTCAAACTAATTGTTGCTATGTAAAAAAAAACATGATTTCTTTTATATGATATATGTCATTGATGTTCATTTGCATATTCCATTATTGTTGATTATATCTTGTCATTGAAGTGGTCAGCCATGTTATATGCAAATTCCTCAATAGTGTTTGCTCATGTTATATCTTTTCATTGAAGTGGTTCGATTGTGCCCAAGTGGCTTTATTGTTTCCAGGGAATGATGCTGAGTGGCCTATGTTTTGCCGGAATGTTGATTCATTTCTGTTTCGACAAATTTCAGGTTCTCGATTTGTCCACTTTTTAGAAAAGGTCATGCCGAAATTTTCCGTGAATTTCGGCATGACTTGTGCTACAAACTAGGACATATCGAGTGCCCGGGATTTGCGGCACCAGGAAGGAGTCAACGTTCCTGCAAAACAATAGGCCCTTTTTATGTCATTATTAATTTTATTAGGTCTAGAATTAATTGACTAGATTTAATCATAGGAAACATGGCTAGCAACGATGAAGGACAGGGATCTGGTGATTGCGACGACGTCTACCGGGTGTTAGACGAATTTTTTAGCCTTGCCGACGATCAACCGATGTTTTTGCTGGGCCCACTGGTGGCATCGCGAACTGAGACCGACACGCAGACCGATGCTGAGATTGAGACCGGCGCTGAGACTCAGACCAGCATCGAGACCGGCTGAGACTCAGACCAGCATCGAGACCGGCGCTGAGACTGAGACCGGCGCTGCCTTGGGGAGCGGAGCCAGTGTAGAACCAAAAGCAAAGAGGCAACAGCTTCCTAACAAACTCAGGACTACTAGACTGGTGGTCACGGAGGTGGACAACGGCAATTTTGAGTCAAAGGCGCCCGTTGAAGCGCGCTCATGCTACGGCAATCAAATAGGCTGCATCATACGGACAACCGCCACACTCAATGATGAGAAACTACAGAAGATAGATAATATGAGGCGCTCCCTCCTAAAGAATTTTCACCAGATATTCTTGTTCCTGGGTCGGAATGAGAAGGATTATGAAGATCCAGATGAGGACCCAGCAATGAAGAAGATAAACAAACACGCCATGACCAAGTTTAGAAGGCCGCCTGGAAAAATCGAGTGAAAGCAAAGATCATCGACAAGATGGAACCCTACTCCAAGATTGTAAAGGATAATCCGACCATCACGGTAGATTAGTTTCAAATATTCAAGGAGGCTTGCGAGGCCGAAGCTGCCAAAAAAAAGTCTAAGTACATGAAGGGGCTTCAAGAGAGGAACATTGGGAGCCACCACCTCGGAAGCCGTGGTTATGGCGGAAAGAGGTCCAAATGGGCCAAGGAGGACGCGGAAGCCGCGAGTCTGGGCATCCAAAACCCCTTGTCGGAGTTCACCATCCCGCAGGAGCATGACGTCCTCTGGGCCCGGCACCGTTGGGACCAAGTGAAGAAGGTTTACGAGACAAAACCAGTCATTACGGAGTTCATGAGACTGCTGGTAATTTTAGTTTCTGATCAATTCGACTGCACACGTTAGTCATATTTGTAAACGATCCTTGTGCCTTTTGCAGAGAGAGCAACACAGGATTGCGGCCGAAAGCGACTCGCCGTCTGAGGCATTAGCGAGGCCCAAGTGGGACACTCCATTCAACTGGGCATTGAACATATTGAAATGACAACCGGTGGATACTCGACCGTCGTATGGATGCGTGCACGGTGTTGGAGACGGCGCCACGTGGAAGAAGTACTACCGTGAGACCACGGAGGAGAGAATGGAAAGACGGAGGTTAACTGAAGAAAATATCGACAAGAAGGTTGAGATTGTGGTTGAGAAGAAATCATCTCAGACAGTCTCAACAGCGGTAGCTGCCGCAAAACAGGTGGTTGTAGATTTGTCTACTTCCTTGGTTCTGGCCGTTTTCACTTGGTCACGGCAAAATCCAGAAAAAAACGCAGAGGTCTTTCCCCTTGCTGACTTCTTGGGGAGCAGCTCGACTAGCGTTGCACCAGCACCTGCTCCCGCACCTGCTCCCGCACCGGCTCCCGCACCTGCTCCCGCACCGGCTCCCGCACCGGACGTGCTCGGCGGTGCTTCGTCTTTGGCTGAGCTCGACGCCCTCACGGTATCTGTTACACCGGCCACCTTCAATATAAATGTATAATCTCCCGTTTTCGTTGCCTTTCGGATGTCTCACGTTGCAGACTTTTCTTTGCAGGCCGACGAAACCCCGTGAACCATATTGTACACCATCGGCGACCAAAACATGGACGTGGGGAAGGCGACGATAATGGAGCTGAAGGAACCAGTGTTCCACAGCCGACCGATCCCCCCGAACGTCTTCAAGGTTTCCGTGGCCAGTGTCAAACCGAGCCACGAGAATTTGCCTCCTCTAATACTAGTGGGGGATGACGACGAGAGCCCGCGGCGGCTTGGTGATTGTTGCAATGGGTGGGTCCTGTTCTGGCCAAAGAGTCTACTTCGTCTGGAGGCGGCCGGGAGCATACCCACGAGCATGTAGCCTCAGCAAGGTATGAACATCAACACCCCACCTACCGAATTAGCGTCGGGTGTCGGGTTGGGTGATAGCGGACAGGGTAAGGAGGAGGCTCCATTAGTCGCTGATGACGTCGCCATGGATGAGGATGAGGATGACGATGGCGCTGAACAGTATGTCTATACTGGCGCCTGCTTAGGGTTGGAGCGTCATGAGTTGGTGCCTGAATTGCCGTCTCAACGTATTATGGACGACCTTCCGGTAGTAAAGAAGTCTAGGAAGAGAGTGAGGAAAGGCAAAAAAGCTGATTCTATGATCCAGCCGCCTCAGCAGCCTTGGCTTCAGGACCGTATAGATACCCCCGATGCGGATAAATGGCATATCCCCGGTCAACCAATCCTACCTGCAACAGCGCTACGGGCCAGATTCGGTGATCTAAGGAGACTTCATGACGATGTGCTGTGGATAGAGAAAGGCCTCATCGCCTCGAAAGATCCAGGATACCCACTCTACGTGGTTAATGTTCCGCGGCAAATGTCGTACGTCGACTGCTTCCCCGCAGATAAGTTCTTCCTCCGATTCGATTACATATTCGACATGTTTCACGTGAAGAAGCTGGATTTTATGTTTGTCCGCCTTTTTGCCTTGCACAAGAAATACATCATCGGGGTTGAGCAGATACATCATATCTGTGTCGCTGACCCGTACTACATGCACGAGCGCTTCTTGGGAGTCTGCGCAAAGCACGGTGAATACGCGAGGGATTACATCGTCAGTTTCATGCTCGCCAATAAGGACAAGGAGGAGATTCTCGTGCCTTATCATCCCGTGTAAGTCATCCGCGCTGCTATCCTTCCTTTGATTTCAATCATTCATTTGAATGGTGGAGGCTAATTAATTTGAGGTGTACTTATTTTGCGCAGCGGCGGGCGCGCCGTCCTCATCATCCTCTACCCCCGATTCTCCCACGCTCTTTACTTGGACTCGTCGAAGAACATTCACAAAAAGGATTACACCCACATCAAGGATGTTCTCGACAGTGCTATGTTTTATTACCAAGCAAGGGGTGGAGAGGTCAAGGACAAGAAGAGAAGGGGCGGCAGGGTCGCCTTCAGCCATAAGACCGACTTCTGCTGCATCCAGCAACCGAACGATTCTCCTAATGATGGATTCTATGTCCTACACCACATGCTGGAGTACAGACGGGATCACCAGAACCTTCGCATGTCACCTAGATCCGGCGATGCCCATATTTTGCAATGGGCAAAGGACATAGGAGATATCGAGGATCATCGACTTTGAGCTGAGTTCTATAACATCCAGCGCGAACTTGCCAAAATCATCATGAAGGAGGTCGTCGGAAAAACAGGGATGTTCTACGGAGAAGGACAAATGTCGCGGGAAGACGTTCGAACATGGATAGCGTCTCAGTGTCTCGAAATGAAGCCTTTAACTAAGCTCGGGGACTATCTCCCTGACATGGATGGATGGCACGACATGATGGAGTGATTGTCGATATATGACAATGTGTCCGTTTAGTCCATACTTTCTATATGACAAAACTTTGAGTTATGCACGGTGAAACTTTATTTGTGATGTAGTTAAACCGTCCTCCTCCTCGACTAGCGAAGATCACTCTAGTTAGGGCATTTTGGGTACGATGAACTTTGTTATTTATGCTTATGATATGTTGTTTCTATTTTTGCCAAGTCTGTCTCTTTATGTTGCTCAACTATATATGTTGCATATCATCGACTCATGTGACGATGTAGGTGCATAGATCATAGATAGCGAAGAAGTGCTACGCCAGGAGTATATATACGACAAGTGGCCAGAGTGTCAGGCCCAGGGGTGTACCAGTTTCCGGTTTCCGAGCGACAAGCAGTAGTTAGTTTAGGTTCACGCTAATGCGAGAGAGGGATACGAACTCATGTACTCGAAGTGATAGCTCTTCTCGCGTAGATCATTGTTTAGATGGATGACGATGTATTTGCAAGTAATCGAGACTTGTATCGCTATTTTCAAGATGATGACAAGAGACCATTTTGTGTTGGATGATGATTATGATGATGACATGATTTGATGAGACTAATTGTATGTATATGCTATGATTACATTTGTATGTGTATGATATGCTAAATATTATTGTATAAAGCCTATTCAAATACGAAACAAATATGGAGGGAAAAAACTAATAAAAATAGTAGTAGCGAGGGGGGATAATTTAGCAGTAGCGCCGCCTTGCCAGTAGCGCTTCCTTGTAAACACCGCTGCAGATAATATCAGTAGCGCCCTTCTCTAAAGAGCGCTACAACTATTCATGTATACCAGTAGCGTGGGACGACAGGCGCTACTGCTATATGTTAGCTGTAGCGCCTTATTAGTAGCGCCGTTCCCCGTGCTACGGATAGGCCTAAAACCCGCGCTACTGCTAGGCTTTTCCCTAGTAGTGTAGAGTAGATGAGCATCACAAAGTGCAGAGATTTTTGCAAAACAAATGAGTCAAAAACTTAGTTTTAGTTCTCTACTGAAATGATTTCGGAGCTACCGATTTGTTAAACTAGGTGATACCGAAGCAACATTTGGAACCTAAACTAGTGAACTCGGTCAGACCGAGTCACAGTTCGGTGGCACCAAGATTGCTAGGGTTTCACAGAGAATTGAACTCGGTCACACCGATTTACAATTTTCGGTTAGACCGAAAAGCGCATGTGCAATGGCCTAAGCCAAAGCGGTGGGACCGCTTTCTACAATTCGGTCGGTCCGAGATGAGTTCAGCGGGGACCTAACCCTAAATTTTCGAATCAAACTTAACCTAAAGGAAATTTTCTCTAGATAGATTGACTTCATACGTGGCAAAGATCATGGCATTGACCTCGTGCTTAGAATTGGAGGTAAAAAGAGAGCACAAGAGGTCGAACTCATACCCTACTTCGACGGGAGTTCTCTACAGCGGCAACGGCGGAGCAGATTCCCGTTGATGGCGACAGAAACGAGCGGCGGGAGGTTGCTCGCGGCGAGGAGATGACCTAGAGACCCCAGGAGGCAGAGCAGGATATGCGTGGGCTGAGGGGTTTAGAAGGAATTTCCAAAATCTCACCCGTGGATATATATATACATACAT